>NC_088711.1:44950164-45256236 GCF_963576615.1 Watersipora subatra | reverse complement strand
AGCAGAAATTTAATCATAAAATATTGGTATTGCATTTAAGATGATTTTAAATCAGATATTCTCTTAGAGCTCAACAAGCTCTTTCGAATGATGTATAATATGTCATGCTAACGTTAATTTTTACTGAAAAATCTTTTAAGTTAGTGTGTCATTCGCGTTACATCAGAGAAATATGCATTTTGAAGAGCTAGTCGCTTATCCTTAAAACTATCTGATTTGGTGGGAAGCACAATTATATAAACTTATTTGTCTTATTTTAAAGAAGCTTGCTGACATATGCACTAAAATTTATACAGATATTAGATGGTAGTGGTGAACTACATGCTTGTAAACATGTCACCGCTGTTACATTCGATTGTCACCATCGTTACGCTTCTTATATCCTGTAAACTTATAAGTATTTAAGTTCACTGCAATGAGATCAATAATGGTATTAAAGCTAGTGATTAAAAAATATATATAGGCAAGCCTTAACTTGAAATGTTTTTTATTGGTTTCAAAGTATAAAGTATAATAATACAATAGTAATAATATATGACAAACATAATTAAGCTTAAATAATGTAAGATAAAAAATGAATATTGATCAAGTAATTGTGAGAATGTACTAACAAAATGTTTTAGATAATTCTGCATGCTCTAAATCTTTTGTAAAACATTACTGACCTCTTTTAGAGAAAGTAGGACAAGACAGTGACTTGGCTATGTGATGAAATTCTACCCATGATATATATTTTGTATTAACAACAAAAGTGTTTTTTGGCTTCACTCTTTAAAAAAACTGCACTTCAGCTTCAAAGGGTATCTACATTTTTACCACTCCTACATAATGCCTAGGCTCTTTTCCAGGCAGCAATGTTAGCACAAAATCACCTTCTTTCAATGTGCTTGCTAGTTGTTTCATGGGTTCGGGATTGAACTCACTTTCTGGATCACTAATTGCATGGTCATCAGGATCAAAAGTAAAAAGTTAAAACCTTCGAATGGCATACTTTTACTTTTCTATTTCTTTGTTTTATTTTATCTTTTCTCATATCCATTGCCAACTTCCGGCAATGATAGTCCAACTGACATTGCTAGTTTATGGACAGTCTGGCGACCTTTGCTTGGGCTGTTTAAAAGTGCTTGATCAATCTTTTTACAGCTTTATCTTCAGATTGTGGGTTGTCAAATTGGGAAGTGGTTGCTACAAAAAATGAATTTAAACTTTAATAACATTTTTTACAGAATAATTGAAACATTTATGATGTACGCAGATTTAGTAAAGCATTAGGTTTTTTGAAGAAAAAATGAATGTAGGCCTACATACCTGGTAATTTTACTTTAAAAAGTTTTTTCCCGATCTCTGTATTGCTAAACTCTAACTCTTGCTTTTTCTAGTTTCCTCCAATTGGTCTTCTGTAAGTTGAGCTCTTCTTTTTGTTCTACTCTTTGGATTCTGACTAGCTTGGGCAGTCAAATATTGAGTCTATTGTTTTGAACATTGACGTGTTTTATTACAGTATTTATGCATCTGATCTGCAGATGTTGTCTTACCCATGTTGAAAACAGAAATGACCAGCAGACTTTCCACCTAACAATATTCTGTTTCAAGCACTTGTTACAAGTTACTCCCATGAGTATATTTGATTAAATTTTAACCATTTGCAGAATCGGAGTCGCAAGTTTTAGTAGTACATTTGTAAGGTAGCAACCATTTGCTAACTTGCTTAAAGAAGCTTGTTAAGTTCCCACAATGGCTTAAATTTACAATATAATGAGTAACTCATACATGAGAACATCAACAACACCACCAATTACTGTTAAATGTAAAATTCACTCAAATTAATCCTATAATTATATGAGTTGAGGGGTGTAACAATGGTGACAGTGTAACAGCGGTGACGCAAACTTTGGAAACATGTGCAACTTTGAGCAAAGCTGAAATTAGTTAAAGGTACGGCGTATAAAGTTAGCGTTGAAAACAAATTACTTCTAATTTTGAACTAATAATACAAGTGTAGTAGAAACTTATTGATGTTTCTTGTACTATTGTTACTCAAAACATGCCAACTTATAAAAGAGCCCCATACCAATAGATCAGTGCACACAATACCAATTTATGCATTAACGGGCAGCAAAGCCATTGTGAAATCCATTACAACTAGATATTTGTGCTCAGAGTAATATGTACACCTTGTACAAGCATTTCTATCTTGCCATTATGGCCATAAAGTATTTTGTGCATATACACTAACTTTAGCAAACTGTTAAAACACGATAAAGGAACATTACCCCCACAATTATTTTCTATTTTGGGGTTTGGTATGTATACTTCATGTGTGAAGCATTATTTTAATGAAATTACTGTTTTGAAATTTTGCCAAAAAATCTATTTATTTGTGGATAGACCCATATACAATGTCCGTGACAATCTAATTTGTTGCGATAGACAGAGATGGTTAAGACAGAGATTCACCAGCACTAGAGGCTGATAACGAAGAAGAGGACTCAGTTGAGATAGGAAAGGTTGCTTTAGTAACGATTGCTGGAAAATGCAAGGTTTTTGTTTATGCTAGAATAGTAATAAGATGTGAGGGATTAAATTAGTTGGTACATTTTTACAAATGAACTCCTCGAGGAATGTACACCAAACCTGAACAGGAAAACGTGACACCAGTAAATCCCAAGCAGATTATTAAAGTATTAGGTAAACCACTATCAAGGTATCACTATTAGGTACAACTGCCAAAATGCTAGGAAATTTGAGTTTTGCTGTTAAGATGAATGTAGATATGAAAGACATTTGCGCCGAATTATGCTAATAATGCTTCCATACAGTTTACTAAGGATATGTTATAATGGTTTATGTTAATAATTTTACTTACACATAATATTAAATATTAAGTATAAGCAATATATATACATGAAGTCACCACAATCGGATTAATTTTATTCAGCTCCTATTTTGTTGAGCACTTTATGACGAACATGGAACAAGTAAGCTTGAACTATTCAACTAAGAACATCACCCTACCGAGCAAAAGCGATTACCAAAAATACTCAATCAAAAGAACTGAGAACTTCCTAAGAGCCATCAGATGAAGAACTTACTTTTACCTTAACCCAGAAAAAGCCTGTAGCCTATTTGAGAGAAGTATGGATTCAGAACGACGAAGTCTCCACTATATAGTATACATGAGCTAAAACAATTTGAGGACGGCATGTTAGATCTCATACGCCGGGTGAAATTTAACAAAAGATGCAAACATATTCAGAAAGAACTAAGTGGGGATATGAGAGAAATATGAAGCAAAGACAAACTACTAGTGGCTGCGGGCAAAAGAACAATATTTTATAAGGTTGAACCGGCAGTATACAATAACCTACTTAAAGCCAACACAATATCTGCTTACAAGAAAACTGCTAAATCGGATGAGCTGGACATTACTAAAAAGGATTCAAAAATAGCAACAGAGTTTGACATAGCCGATCGAGTCCACTCTATAGCCAGAAGGCAGGCATTTATAAAGCTGACGGACCATAAGCCTAATTTCAACAATATACCCATATGCCGAACAATGAATCCCTCAAAATTGGAGATCGATATAGTAAGAAAATCTTAGAGAGGATAAATTTGAGGATTAAAAATGCGACCAAACTGAACTCTTCGAAAAGCGCTGCCGAAGTAATAAAGTGGTCTAAAAGTGCAGACAGGAAGAACAGTTAATTTATATGCTTTGACATGTCTAATTTTTATCCAACAATTACAGAAGAACTATCGAAGAAGGCGCAATGGTATTTGCATCCAGATACACCCAAATAACAGAGCCAGACAAAGATATAATATATCATACTAAAAAAATCTGCTATTTGATGACCAAATCCGTAGTGCAAAAAAAAGGCAACCCCTTGTTCGATGTGGCAATGGGGAGCTATGATGGCGCTGAGGCCTGTGATTTGGTTAGAATGTGTATGTTGCAAGAGCTAGAGAACGCAGCACCAAATACAAATATAGCAGTATATAAAAATGATGGTTTATCCGTATGCTGAGGAACACCAAGGCAACTCGATATATAGTGAAGAAGAAAATATGCAAAGCCTTTTGAGAAAATAAATTGAAGATTATGATCAAAGTCAACAACAGGACTGTTGGCTTTTTAAATCTCACGCTGAACATGCACACCGGACAGTTTAAGCCCTTCATGAAACTCAACAGCAAAATAATGTATGTCAATAAAAGCAACAACCACCCACTTGCAATGATTAAAAATACACCCGAGAACATCAACAAAAGGCTATCAAAAATCCTCAAGCAAAGCAATATTTGACGAAGCATCGTCGCCATACCAAGAGGCACTCAAACAAGGCGGATACAAGTATGTGCTGGAATATAAACCTCAAAAGGAGAGGAGAAAAACAGGCAAATGCGTGGCAGAAGAACTGCTTGGTACAACCCGCTGTATAACTCAGGCATTAATACGAAAATTGGTAAAAGGTTCTTTCCTTTGTTAGAAAACTGCTTCCCTCATGGTCACCAATTACATAAGCTGCTCAACAGAAACACCATAAAACTAAGTTACAGCTGCATGCCAAACGTTAAACAGCAGATATCCGCACAGAACAAGTTGCTATTACAACAAAGCACTCCAAATGAAAAGAAGAATGAAAGAAAATGCAACTGTGGAGTAGGTGAATTTAAGCGTCCCCTTGAAGGAGAATGTTTGATCAAACCAGTTATATACCAGGCCACCGTAAAAACAGCATAACACACAAGAACCGTATGTAGGTGTAACAATTGGAAAATTAAAAAATAGATACAACAATCATGAGCTCTTTCAGAAATGAGAATAAAGGACTGTTACGTCGTTAAGCCAATTTATATGGAAACTGAAAGATACAAGAGGGAGAGATATGATGTAACCTGGAAAGTGATTAGAAAGGCAAGACCATAGTCTACAACTAGCAAGCAATGCAATCTTTGCCTGGCTGAGAAGCATATCACAATTTGTAACAACTATCTTGGCACCCTTAACACCATAAATGAGCCGATCCATGCTTGCAGACCCAGAAGAAATCATTTATTGTGTAAAAACACAAAATTTGTTCAAGCATTGGGCTTTACTCATGGTAGCTGAGTACAACTGCATTAACTTAGTAAGGTTTTAGCACCTGACGAGTGTAGTTTGCCCAGATTTGAAGCTGCGCTTTTGATTTTACTGTAAACCATACGCAAGAATATTGTAGCGCAATAGATTTTAGTCATTCTATACCTTGTTTTATTTTTACACCTAGGTTTGGAGCACTTTAGGCATGAAGTCACCACAATTAGACCAACTTAATATTACAAATATATGTACATGCAAATAATAATTATAAGTGCAATGCCGTGAAACATCTAATTTGAACGCTACCCTTATTTAACCAGCAATATGAGAGAAGGGTTGAAAAATGGAGCGCCACCCTCTAATTGAACGTCACCTCTATTTGATCACTACTCTGACCATCTTTGGTCTTTTTGAACCCATAATATCAAGTAATCAGTAGAAAAGTGTCCGTAAAATCATATTAATAATGAATCGTTTACATCAATGCTTTTGTTGTCCAGCTCCAAAGCTTTTTGTTATTTTTTCGTGAAAACTTTGAAAGCAACACCATTGAAATAATCGATAATGGTCTCAGGCTAATAGTAGTTCCTTGTTTAACGCTGTCTGGACACTTTGAAATACATGGGCCTATATAAAAAACATTTAAAATTTACGTTGGTAGATGAACTTTGAACGCAACACCATAGAAATAATTAATCTCTGTCTCAGGCTAGTAGTAGTTCGTTGTTTAACGCGGTTTTTCTACCTTGAAGTAACCTACATATATAAAAAACGGTTTACAGTTACAATGGTAGATGAACTTTGAAAGCTACGCCATAAAATAATTACTGTATCAGGCTAATAGCAGTTCCTTGTTTAACCGCGGTCTTAATACTTCAAAGAACGTGCATATAAAAATGGTCTGCAAGTTTTGGGTCAAAGGTTACATTTAGCGAGTAAACTTTCGCGCGTTGCATTTGTGCTAATTGCTGCGCATGGAAGCTTTGCTTTGCCAAACAATTGTTTGAATGCTAATATTAACTAGGTGAGCAATGCAGAAGAAGAGTTGAGGCCAGAAGATATTGTGGAAGGTAGTGGACAACTAGAAGATGTTCGTTCCATAAAAAGCAGGAATCCGTACGCAGCTATTCGAGCAAACGATGGAAATAGTTTTGTTTTAAAAACGTTAATTTTTGTTTTTGCATGTAATATAAGTATGACTAATTTATGTCACTTGTTCATGAATGTATCTCTGTATCATTTGATCAACAATCATATAACTTATAAATATGCAGATTTATAGCATGTTATTTTACAGCGTCCTTGCGGCTATCTTAACACGGCTTACAATGGATCGATGCTCATAACTCCACTTCTATTGCATTCAAAAAGCTAGTTTTGGCTGCAAACTGTAGCAAAAATATCAATGAGTGCAATGAGTTTTTATGCAACATTGCTTAAGATAGATAAAAAATAAAAATATCTTTTAAAATTTAGAGTCAAATAAAAATTGAAAATGGTAAACAAATTGCAAAGAAGAACCCAGGCTATAAAATCATCGCGAGTCAATTGCAAGCAATAGATACACATGTATATCAACCGGTAGAGATATTTATCGTTACATGTTTATTAAAAGATCTGACAAGTTGGAGGTAAGTTAGCAGATTTATTGCACCCAAAAGCGAGCAAAATATAGGCGACATTCACTTCTCTTATAATAGAGCTAAACTTATCTTCCGAAAATTTTGACGAGCCGTTTGAAAAATACATCGCCAGCCTCTATTTGACAGCCGCTTCCAATTGGCCGCTACTATAGAGGAAGGGTTGAACAATAGAGCGCCATGGTGTTCAATTAGAGGTTTTACGGTGTAATTTAAATGTAAATTTAATGTATTTTATATTTCATCAGTAAAGAGATCATCATATCACTTGATAAAACCAATTGAAAATTAAATTCACTAATTCATTGTTGTGCTAAGATTTCATGTAGTTTCAACTTGAGCTCCGCCATCACTTTACTAATGTGTCCTAAAAGAACTTCCACAGCTGATAATTACATATAATTGCATTTCTACCACACATGAACCACTAGGAGCCTAAAATATTATATTTTTGACAAAAAATAATGAAAAACCGAAAAAACCGGTTTTTTCGGGCTGGTTTAAACCACTCGGTTTAAACTATTGGTTTAAACCAAGCCAACCCTGGATCTAGTTGTCAAACTTTATTGCGTCATAAAACAACTCTTCTGAATACCTTCTACTTTGACCCAACCTGCCCTAATGGCCAACTCAATTTAGCACATATATTGGGTGCCAATAGAGCAAGTTGGGTTTTGCCAACTTGGCCCATTGACTGAACCAATTTACCATGCAGGTGGTGGTAAGTTGGATCACACGACAGCAAGTTTTCAAATTTATTTATTAGAGTATTTAGTCAGCTTCACCAAGGTATAACTTTCACATTTTCAGTAGAACACTAAATTACTAATTTAAACACACTAAATTATCTATAGAAAACGTTTTACATCCCTAGAGCTTTCACTGTGGCCATATTTTGCATAGATGGGATTTTTGACCAACTTCCTACCATCCCTTCGATCTGTTCTCATTAGGAAATAACAGGGTTGGCAAAAGTATTGATACTTTTAAAAATATATAACTGATATATATATATCAGGATATTTATTGATATTTATGATATTTTTTGAAACAAATGACATATTTGAAAAAAATTTGAAGCTAGGTTGAACTTGTATGGTATTAACATTGTGATTGATGTATTTTATAGGTTTTATGGGATCAGCCAACAATGTTTAATACCAAACACCTGATTTATTGTAGGCCTAGTATAATAATAATATTTATAAATATGAAAATGCTCATCAAACATTGGATTGGAAATCATGACATGAATGCAAAGGGCAAACAAAATAGTGCAAATAGTAAATACACACTATGGTAGTCCAAGTATGTTTTAATGTTCTACTTGTGTCTAGTTTTGGTATTTGTAAACAAACACCAGCTTCCCAGCCTTCACCACACCGAGACAATTTCTCAACTTGCTGTGAACCAGTTCACATGATGAAAACACACACTCAACACTAGCAGTCAGAGTTATATCGTCACATTTGCAGATTTTATACTGAGCCAGACTCCTTTGAAGCTATTCATTGAAAGATTTTTACAGAAAATGATGAGATGAGTTAGTCTATGACTCTGTCATCTCAGTGTAATGTGCTTACAATTCTGTCTCTGGGTGTCATATTGTTCAATTCAAAATCATGGATTATGAATTTACAAGGGTTTTCAGCAGGCTGGTCTTTTAATAAGGCAATGAAATTTAACAGTTTAACATGAGATAAACAGGTTAGGGAGGTAGTACTGGGATGAAAGAATACAATTTAGATCTGAAAAACTCCTGTCAACTCAAACACTAATTAACTGGTCTAGCCAATGTCACCTCCTTAGTCTGGCTGTCTTTGTTTGTCCATGTTGGGTAAGCCTAATAGGCCCCTATGCAAGTATTTGATGATTTTAGGTGCTATTTAATATTTGCAGACTGTTAGCAATAGTTGCAAGGTGAGAACGGAATGATAAAATAAATTTTTTTCAAAAATATCGATTTTTGACCCAAAAATATCATATCTATCGGCGATATATATCGATGATATACCTATATCAAGCGATATATGTATATCAAAACAACCCTGGGTAATAATTTGAAAATACGTACATACAGGCGCGATGTTATAATGATAGGTGAAGTTTACGTTAGTTCTAATAAAAATTTTATTAGAACGTAGTAGTCTACACAATCTATATGCTAAGCGACAGTTTAAGCGAGAGTAAACTAAATCTAGCGTGACAACTTCGTCCAACAAACTCTTACGAGCTGAACCAAAGATGGCTCAACAGATGCACGTATATCATCAATACAATTTTAATGTGTTGTAACGTTGTTTAGACCTACTGTAATTGCTAAATGAAAGGTGAATACGGTAATTTAAATTTATCAGTCACACCATAACGAAAAAGACATAGACGGCGACCGTAAAGCAGAGAGATCATTCTCGAGTCACGACTGAAGAGAATAAACCTAACGCATATGCCCTATAATAAAGCTTATAACATCACATATCAAAATTATACCATTTCAACTATTTTATGCGTTTCATTAAAACACATGTTACGTACCGTAATCCTTATCCTAGCGCTTCGCAAAGCATGTTTAACGAACGAGACAGAGTTGTGATCGGATAATTAAATATAGACTATAATCGGCATTGTGTACACTTTTTCAGTGACAGCGACAAGTAGTTATTGCATATATGTTATTCGCTCAGGCTAACGCATCTCGAAACGAGCCGCACTCACCACACGATCATGGGTGGGCATCATAAATACTAAGTATTATTAAACCTTTACTATATCCATAGTTTACTATAGATCAGCGGTGCTCAACCTTTTTAGACATGTGATCTACTTTTATATTTGCCTGCCTTCAAAGATCGACTAGTCTAGCGAAGCCCCGAAACAAAAAATTAAAAACAAACTTGAGCCTGTAGTGGTGAGCCTATCACCTTTATTAAGTTCCACATATATGCTTATATAATGCAGTGATCCAGTAAGTAACATAATTTTAAAGGAAAAACATTCATTCTCTACCTTAGTGAGAATGGGTTTATGTTTTTATTCAAAAAGAAAAAACGAGATCGACTGCTAGCAGAAAGCTGCATAACATTTTAACAAAAGTTATTTTGGGTGCATGAAGAACTATACACGGTTTTGTATCGAGTGCGGACCTATCGGCTTTTTCTGCGGTCCTGTGCTGGGAACTTATGAATGGCGTTCACGTGTATTTTTGTTGGTCTTGAAATACACAATCAAACACGACTATACATAAACAACGATAATAGGTAAATAATGTTATTATTAAAACTACTTTTTTAGTGCAGTAGTTTAGTAAAGTGCTGTGCAGCAATAGTAGTTGCTGCTAGTTAGTGAATAATTATTATTTTATGTTGTAATTATATGTTATCCTAAAATCATCCCGCGATCGACTGCCAAGCACTTGAAGATCGACTGGTAGATCGCGATCGACTGGTTGGGCACCCCTGCTATAGATGGTGGGCGCTAACATAGAGTTATCTCCCCTAGAGTGATAACTGCGCATTCCACAACACGAGCGTTTCCGGTGCCAACAAGGAGCGTTTAGGCCACGCCCCTTTTTTGTGCTAGTCACTCGTAGTGATTGACAGAACAATAACATCAGCCATGAGAATGATCATTAATTTGCACAGTTAAGATAGTAATTATTGCTCATATTAAAGAGATGATGATTATAGTTTATTACTCTAGTATATGCTTATTATTTAAAGCAATTCAATACTTACATGACTTGCAAAGACACTGAATAGACAGTGTTAAGTAAGTGAGTTAATGCAATCAGTAGATAGATACTCAGATACTGCATCCCAATACATATACATATATATATATATATATATATATATATATATATATATATATATATATATAACTTTAATAAACTTATATAAGTTTATTATAGTTATATAAACTTTATAACTTCAATAAAATGATATAAGTTTATATAATTTATAAACACCAGTAATATATATATATATACATGTATATATATATATACATATATATGTATGTATATATATATATATATATATGTATATATATATATATATATTACTGGTGTTTATAAATTATCAGTCGTGAGAGAACTGATCTTTCCTTCCTCTTCCCTCCCTCTACAATCAGCCTGTTGTGCTTTGTGATGTAGTGCTTTGTCCTGATGTCAAGATATTTGCTGGCTACCATTCTCACAAGTTGGAGCCTATGTTCCAACTCCATCTCAACCAGCTCACATTGGTGTGTAAAAAGCCTGGCTGGTTGATCCTCCATCAGGCTTTTGAGCACCAATGCTTCTAGCTTAGCGACTACACACTTTTGAGTCAAAAACATAGGGTCCGGGAATGTGAGAATGACCTGCTCACACCGCTGCAGAATGGTTGTTACTGGCTGTGAAGGAATTTCCAAGTTGGAAATTCCAAGACCGGTTGGAAATTCCAATAACTAATCTATTAGCTACTAGCATTCTACTACTAATGTCTCCGTGGTGATTTCGCCAAATGAGTGATCTTGTAAGACTTTGTTAAGACTTATAAACTGAACTTTATTGCTTTTAATTGGGGAGAAGGGGTGTGAAGACCCCAAACTTGCATTTTCACTAATTTCCAGGCTCACTAATCTAGTATTGGTTTTGACTGCCAGTAATGTAGTGAGTGAGAGATCCTTTTCTGCATTGAAGCGAATCAAAACAACGACGAGAAGCACCATGGAGCAGGCTCGGCTAAATAGTCTTCTAATATTTCACATATATAAAGATGTTGAAAGAGATACAGAATCAGTTATGAAATATTTGTGTCATCGACACATTGACAGAACTAGAGCTATTGCAATAAATAAGTAATAGCTCTTGTTCTGTCAATGTCCCTTCCAGAAATCTGTAGTGTCATGAGTTTTATATTGGTCGTTGAATAAAGAAAACGCTTTGTCTACTATGAACCATAAACAATATATTTATATAGATTTTGATGCTTACAATTGATTGCCTTTATGCATACTTTGAGGGTTGTTGATGCTTAAAAGGTCTAGAGCTTCGGGGTGCTGCCCCGAACCCTGTTGGGGGCCGCCACCACCCCCCAGGTGTTCATAACAAGTTGCCTAACATTTACAGTTCCACTTTGCAACCAGGGAATACAGTTTAAAAGTTAGAATGGTAAATGTTGTATACAGGATGTTATAATATGTAAAAATAAATTTTCTGTCCAAAGACTTCTTTATTACTTTGGCAACGCCGGGTAGTACAACTCATGGTTGATAGCAGTCAATTAGCTTTCCATCACACTAATGTAATACAACCCCAGTACGACCATCTATCTTATCTATGAGTAACTGATTGCATTAACTCACTTACTTAACACTGTCTATTCAGTGTCTTTGCAAGTCATGTAAGTATTGAATTGCTTTAAATAATAAGCATATATTAGAGTAATAAGCTATAATCATCATCTCTTTAATATGAGCAATAATTACATGTACTATCTTAACTGTGCAAATTAATGATCATTCTCATGGCTGATGTTATTGTTCTGTCAATCACTACGAGTGACTAGCACAAAAAATGGGCGTGGCCTAAACGCTCCTTGATGGCACCGGAAACGCTAGGTAGTTATCACTCTAGGGGGAGATAACTCTATGGGCGCTAATGCCACTGAATTACACTACACTTGAAATGGTCAAGGTCATTTGTTCACGTAACAATTTGAGCGCCATATTTTGCTGTGCTACATGGTCATGCTCTTTTTTAAAGTAACCTAGCAACATTGTACAACATTTAATCTCAATGAGCTTTTGGGTGTTTTTATCCATCCCCAATCTTAATCAACCTATATATCAAAGTCTAAGCTAAACTCAAAGCTAAGCTATCAAAGCTAAACTCACCTGAGAAATGATATATCATTAATCCTCAGTGTTTCAGGGTTGTCGTAGTGGTAGCAATTAATGGCAAAACACTGATTCCCAGCAGATAAATGAGTTTTTTCCTGGGATAACTATGATCCGCCATTTCACTAATTACAGCCGGAAGCCCATTTAGCAGTAATCAAGATGGTGCTCAAATCGTTGCACGGAAGTTCATTGGTTTAGATAGACCAATGCCATTCCAGGGGTAGTATAAGTCAGTGGCTATTGCGAGGCCTTCTGATGCATAGGTGGTAGATAGATTATGTTGCTGACAGGATGTGAAGAAACGCCCTAGAAGGTGCACTCTCTTCTATTCATCCCCAAGGCTCGACAAAAAAAGCACGTTTTAGGGGTGTTTTTTGGTGGCCTGACACTCTAGAGTGTTTTCATAAAAAAGAGTATGTTTTTTTAGCTTGGTACATGGATACCCCTTTTCACACAGTGGAAAGGGGTATTCATGAGCAAAAAGGGGCAATTAGTTGGCAATGAAGTGACAAAGGTGGCAATGAAGGACAGTTGGTGATGAAGTGACAAGGGGTAGTTTTTATTAATGTGTAAGTCAGTGGAAGGGGTGCATTTTATAACATCTCAGACTAGCCCTTAGGGATGAATAGAAAAGAGTGAACCCCCTGGAAAAAAACGCATAAGCAGTTCAGAAGAAATTGGGCTGAATAGCTCAGTGAGATCACGTTGATACCTCATTTTTCCTTAAAGGTTGACTTGCAACAAAATTCACATTACAGTTATTTAATATGAAAAGATTCACCATGTCTTACTCTGTTGTGTTGTAGGTGCAAAACATATGGAAATGTGATTACAAGCTCTTAAAATCTCAAAAACGAACAGTTAATCGCAGCCACATGAGACCGCCGTAGTTTGGATTCTCTTTCCAAAACGGCTCAAATGTGACTTAGCTGTAGGAGATGGTTTCTGTTTACACTTTCATGCAACCTTATTCGTCGAAGTATTTTCACAAATACACTTCAAGCATAAAATAAAACCATGTAATTGTCCTTACGCGTCTATTTCATCATCATTGTAATTCTGTCACTTTAAGCACTGATATCTCAAAACCTACCGTAAAAATTCGTTTAGTTTTTCAACCTTTGCTCGAAGGAGTGCATATCATCCTCTGATGAACATGAGGAGCCTGTTGGTCACCTGCGATAGTCAAAAAGTGCTGCAGAAGCTGTTCACGTGATTTGGTAGGAAGTATGGGTCACATGATCAGATTACGACTAGATGATTAGACCAGGCTGAAACGATACTGTGAATTAGCGAGCATTTTTATTTTGTACAGGCTATACAGAACCCAAAATATTTGTCATAAACCAGTGCTACAAGACGTTTTATATCGAGCTTTTTAGTGGCCTTTAATTTCACGTGATAACATCACGTGTCAAAACATTAACCAAACTGTTGGAGTACGTCAGCCAAATAAAGAGATTTCAAACTACAGCGTTTTTGTGATGGCTGCGATTAACTGTTCATTTTTGAGCTTTTAAAAGCTTGTAATCACATTTCTACATATTTTTGCACCTACAACACAGCAGAGTAAGACATGGTGGACATTTTAATACCAAATACCTGTAATGTGATTTTTGTTGTAAGTAAACCTTTAAAAATAGGCTATGGGCCGAGCAGGCAAAAGAGCTCTAAAAATGATGTTCAGTTGGCACCCCTTTTCAGTAGTAATTTCTGCAGTGATTCAAACTAATTTTGGTATGGAGATTTTAAAACTGAAGAGTTGCCACAGCTACCATTCCCACTTCTATGAAAAACTTGATAGAAATGATATTTTAAGACTTATCTCCCCTGTAAATAAGATTCTTTCTATAGAAGCATCAGATTTGCAAATTTTACCATAATTATTTTGCAGTGATTTAGGATGTAAGTGGTGAAATCAAAATTCATTTTCTATCTATTTTTGTAGATTCCATATCCTACGATTGTTACACGCACATGTAAACAATATACATGTACATGTATATACGTGTATGTACATGTGTATATAATTGTATGGTTTAATAACTTTGACTGTACTTAGTCCCAAATCCAGGCAAGCATTAATTGATAACAACCTCCGGTTGTGTGTTCTTAGTACAAAGAATGTGAGTTTTAGTTTGTCAACCTGAGCTTTTTAAGGGCCTAGTGACTTGACTCTAGAACCATCAAACAGTTGCGGACAGTTGTTGGCAGGTTTGAGACTCAGCTCCCCAACTATCTTGTAATCCTGATAGCTTAAGATGTTGCATGAGGCTCCAGTGTCTAGCTGATATTCAATCACTTTTTTCCTGTTTCCACTCTTGGTTTCTATTGATGCTAGTAACTTCTTATGTTGTTTTGTTACTTTGATCATTACCATTATCGATCTATCTGATTCTCCTTCATTGTCTTCTGGTAACTGAAACACAGCTTTACACCTACATAGCTTTTGATAGTGATTATAATTATTACATCCCTGACATACCTTGCCATATGCTGGACATTTTCTGGGGGAATGGCTTGTTCCACAATTTCCTCAGTATGCTCTTGCAAAAGAATTACTAATTTCTGGACTCAGGACTCTTCTATTGGACTGCTGGTTATTTCTTGGTTCTGATCTGACAGCTGTTCTGTTCTTATTTTCACTGCGTGTACAGCTTCCTTAGGGTTTATTAGTTTGAAGTTGTTACTAGATGATTCACTAAGGTTGCATTGCTTGATTGCGATTGCTAAATCTAGATCATCGATTATCTAATAGTGCGCCTTGTACCCTCGCTCGTCATTTATGACCAATGATATAGTTTGTAGCAACTTTTTTGGCAGTTTTCTGCAAAAACCCCCCCCCCCCAATTTGTCTAGCACATCCTTTAGAACATTTTTAGATTCCCCAGTTTCATATTTGAATATTTTAAATATGTCCACACTTCGTGGCCCAACGCATCTTAAAAGCAGAGCTACCTTGACTATCATCACTGGTTGTTTTCTCTGTGGCCACGGGAAAAGGCTCATATCCCTTTCTAAATCTTACTCATTGCATAGGGTCGCCTCCATCTTCGATTGGCTCAAGGGCAAGAATATCCATTCCTAGACTCATGATTATAGATAATTCCGGCTCTCTGAGGGTTCATGAATATTTTCCTCACTTGTAGGGCATCACGTTCATGTATCTAGTATGAGTTACACACTTCATGGTTTAGTAATATGGTCAAGATAATCTTGATGTTTTATGACTGTGGCCACGCTGCTGCAAGAGGCCGGTCCACTGTTTATTTTTGTAGGTAATAAAAACGCACAACCGCATAGACAACGAATACGCATAATAGTTATATAATATCATCAACATGCGTGTATTTTGTATTCTCCATGGCAGCTCCTTTGCTGAAGATAACAAATGGTATAAGTAGTTTGAAGAAAAAGTCATTTCATTTCAGTTTGCAAGTTTTAAAAGTTGACTTGCAAAAGGTTTTGTGATGAGGCAAGGATTTCCAGAGTTGTTTGAGGGAGCAAGTGTTGTGTGAGGTTAGGACTACTTATTGTTTGAGCTAGGGCACTTAGTGAATCATTTTGAAGGTGTTTAATTGTATGCACTCGATAGTTGGCATGTACAACTGTCAAGAATAAAATAGCACACTTTTTTGTACCTTTTTAACAAATGGTTTGCTTCTAAGCTTCGAACCTACTGAATATGTTTATGGTGATAGATTGTTGTCATGTTGTTGACTGTAGTCATAGCCTTCATGGCTTTGTTAGCCAGTTTTCATATAGCGATAGTAAGTTTACCATTTGTTTGCGACCTGTCTTCTGTTTAACGCAATAAATTTTTTGAAGTTTTTTCATGTTACCTTTGGTATCAATACTATGGAGCCTTGTAAAGTGTGATGAAGTCACCTGACAAGTAAGGTAGAAGGTCAGTCCTGACAAAATCACCTTGCGCTAGTATTACCCAAATGCGCATAACACCTAAATGTCTATAGACAATCCTTCAGCTCTGTTAGTGAAATGACAGCTTATGATTATTAGTCTCTCATACCCTTGAGTCACTATTTGTATATCAATTAGGGATTTATATCTATATATTTAAAAACAATTTTTTACTTGCCATAATACATAAATATTACTAGAGCTTCATGATTTCTGAAAACCATCATACGATTCTATATATCACAATATTATTATTTAAAAAAATTAATTGTATATTTTAACATAAACTGTTTTGCGTTCATGATAAATAGAAAATTTATTTCATGAATGTGCGTGGAAGGCCATGGAATAAACTTATTCAGTGATGGGAAGGCCCGCGCATGTTTTAGTCCCGGCATCACTCATTTGAAGATCGTTAGGCGTAAGATAAATTTCCATTACTCAATTGGGTATTTTGTTTATATGATTAGCAATATCTCTATAAGTGGTGATTTTCAAATCGTCTACCTTAAAAATCACCGAACAATTAAATCGCCATATCATGAAGCCCATGTAATACTAGGAGCTGACTCATTTTTCAGTCCCAATGTATTTATTGTAAATAATGGCAAAGTGATTCAATGATGGGACGAGATTTTTATGACCAATTAATGTAGCTTGAGATATGATGTTTCAAATAACCTTCCTTCTAAAGTAAATTGACTGATGAGTTAATGGCTTGCTGCAAGCACCAAACTAAATCAAATTTTGACTGGACTGTCAATTCAGTGCTCAAATTACTTGCGGGTGAGAATTTATTAACGAAAATCAGGATGTATACAGTTGAATTATACACAACTGAAAATACAAAATATGAAAATATATATCTTATTACACTCACACAATAATATTATTGCAGAATTATGCTGGCTAGTTATCTAGAAGGGAATAAAAAAGCCAGGAACTATGGCTAGTGAACTAGTGCTTGACGAGTAATTGTATTTCAGCCTCCAGCTCTCGGTTGCAATCTCAGAGTGTTTATGATTCTTCTGTAAGTCCGGGATCACAACATTGGGAGCAAAATGAGTCACGCTCACAATATTCTTGGTCAAACCATGAATGAGATGGCACAAAGCAGTAACAAGGCACTTGCTAGTATAACAACATATTAATAAAGGCAGGATGAAATTCATAACGGACTTATAAGTAGTTATCATCCTCGTAGTAGATGATGAAACAAGAAGACTAATAGCATTTGTCTTTCCAATTAGATTAAGATTTGTATATTCGAATGACATCCTTTATATCCTGCCTGCAGATGGGGCAGAGAGGGTCAGTGCTAGCCTTGACGGATAGAGCGCATTCATAGCACATGCACATGTGTCCGCAAGTGTATATCACACAGTTGCAAGGCTTGTCAAAACAAACTGTGCACTCATTAGCCAGATTCTGCGCTGTCTCATCAACTTCAGCTGGAGTTGAGGATGGACCGCTTGATTCCGAGTGGAAAGAAGGGGAGCTAGCAGCGCCTCCCAAGGTACTGCTTCTTTGCAAACGTGGGGGAATGGGCGGGGCATCAAAAGCCGATGGCAGTTCTACTGTAAGTGTAGAAGCTGAAGGAGAAGTGATATCAGGGATGCTAGCAGGTCTTAGCTGAACAGGTGACAGTTTGTTGAGACGGGGGAGAACAGGAGGACTCCTTGCCTCAGACCGACTGGCTCCTATGACACCTTCAGAGAGATTAAATGTATAATTAGTGATAACAATTCTTTATGTTTTCCGCAGTGGGCTGCAGGTTGTTGAATTCTTTGAAGTGGATCACTGATAAAAATAAGAAAATAGTGACAAAAACATGTCCGCAAACCACATTTTTATGAAAATTTTTATAAGCATCATCCTTTTTTGGGAGCCAAACAAATTGCCATTTAATGATAGTATAGTATAAACGGTTTAAAAGACCCACACTGTTCTTTTATATTGCATGTGTCCCAATATATCGATGTCTCATTCACATCTTATAATTACACAGAGTAACTGTAATGTTCAGGTATATTGACCAGATTATAGATTTGTGTAGCATATAATTCCTTAGAAGGGAGAATTTGTGTTCATGCTGGTAAAACTTGAAGTTTGTCGCAATAATTCACTAATCACCAAGGTAGTGGTTAAAGGGGAACTACTTGGCAAGCAAGCTAAAGATTTCAATGTTGAAAGCTGTGATCGAAAGAACCATCCTGAGTAACTGAAGTATAGAACCTTGTGATCGAAAGGTTCAGTCACGAAAGATTCTGGTACGGCACAACCCGAGCTTGTGTGTTATTTGACTACTTATTACTAGTGAATGCTGTATCTACTTTACTTATCTACAAATAATAGATTCAATCATTTTATTAGGAGCAGACGTAAAACAGGAAATAACTGGAATGACAATAATTTTGTAAGTTGTGCTGACCTGAGTAGCTGCTCCTTTTAAACATTTAAATATGCTCTTTCGAGAAAGCTTCCATTTGGTTACCATAATAAACCCTAATGGCGCTGACAAGAATATGCTCGTCATTACAGAAAAAAGGAAACTAAAACAATATTTGATTAAAACCCGTGTTATTAGTAAAATTGTTAAAGGTTGCCTTGCAACAAAATTCACATTACAGTTATTTGGTATCAGAAGGTTCACCATGTCTTACTCTGCTGTGTTGTAGGTTCAAAATATGTGGAAACGTGATTACAAGCTCTTAAAAGCTCAAAAACGAACAGTTAATCGCAGCCATCACGAAAACGCCGTAGTTTGGAATCTCTTTCCAAAAAGACTCAAATGGAACGTAGTTGAACACGATGGCTTCTGTTTACACTTTCATGCAACCTCATTCGTCGAAATATTTTCACAAATATACTTCACGCATTCAATAAAACCATGTCTATTGTCCTTACGCGTCTATTTCATCATCATTGTAATGCTGTCACTTTGAGCACTAATATCTCAAAACCTAGCCTAAAAATTAGTTTAGCTTTTTATCCTTAGCTCGAAGGAGCTAAGGATCCATATCATCCTGAAGGATGATATGAAGGATGAAGGATCCATGAAGGAAGGATCCTCCATGAAGGATCCATATCATCCTCTGATGAACATGACGAACCTGTTGGTCACCTGTGATAGTCGAAAAATGCTACAGAAGTTGTTCGTGCCATTTGGCAGGAAGTATGGTTGACATGATCAGATTACAACTACATGATTAGACCAAGCTGAAACAAAACTGTAGAGTAGTGAGCATCTATATTTGATAACGGCTTTCCGGTAGAAGCTGAAGGTTTGTCATATAACATCACGTGTCAAAACAATAACCACGTCGAGTTGAGTACGTCATCGAAATAAAGGGAATCCAACCTACAGCGTTTTCGTGATGGCAGCGATTAACTGTTCATTTTAGAGCTTTTAAGAGCTTGTAATCACATTTCCACATATTTTGCACCTACAACACGGCAGAGTACGACATGGTGAATCTTTTGATACCAAACAACGGTTACGTGAATTTTGGTGCAAGTCAACCTTTAACACAAGAATTTATAGCAATTTTTAGAAATTATTGTGATAACAATTTTTCAAAATTAATAACATCTCACTCATTTTTATCTTCAGGTAATTTTTGCATATTCTTCAAACTTTCTCTTATTTTTGTAAAATATGAACTTGATAACTCAAGGCCTCCATATCATTTAGATACTTATATACTGCAATAAAGAAAATACTACAAAAAAAATATTTGAGGTTTAAATTTACAGTTCATAAACATCTCTTGACATTTTCAAGCTAAGCAAGACTGTGTGTTTGTATTTGATAAAGATTTATAGTCAAACTGGAAACTTGAGTCCGTGTGAAAAACAGGGTAGTTGCTGTGAGATATGAGCATAGTTAATTTTCTAATCATGATATGCCATCATGGATATTTGATGTGATAAAAATTATTTTGCATAATAGTGTTTAAATTTATTTTTACATTATAAAATTTATCAATGTTTTATTATATAGTAATTACAAGACAAGAGAATAAAAGTTTAATCCTAGTAAAAAGTAATACCCTTCCATATACGTTGTGGCCAGTCTCAATAAGGTTATTGTTACAAGAAAAAAATTGCGAGGCTAATTAATGTGATAATGACTTGCTATTACTGTCCAAAGTTCCTCACATAGTCCATAATAACAAGCGGAAGTCTTGTTTATTCAAACATTGAAGGAGATACTGAAAGAGAGCCAAGCTGTGCATTGATGGTAGTAAAAGAGACCACAACTCACCAAACAGCTTGATACGGCTGAACTGGCCATAGAGGTCCCAGAACATCCACATGTCCACAGTCTTGTCCACATGCATTATCACTACTGGAGGATTTGAATTGCGGTTGAACAAAATTTCTCCTGCAAAACAATTATTCTGCACATCAGAAATTCTGTTTTCATGTTTGGATATTCGACTTGCGTAGCATCTTATGATTTTAATTATAGCCACGTCTCAAGTTTGTACTTAAAATAAAACTCACCTTGTAAGTAAAGAGGTGATTGCGCTAGGTGCACCTGTTAAGTGATATGCAACTAGCATATTAAACTGTTAAAAAGTATGTACATATACACTAAACGTCCCTAGTTTTATTTTAGCATAATTTCCATTTAGAACTATAATTATGAATGAAAAACTACCAATAAATGGTTGAATACAAAAAACCACAAAAATTAATTAATAGCCGTGCTATATATCGATGGCGACAAATAACCAAACCTGCTAACAAAACAACACGATCAAAACTTATTTAACTCTGAAACTAAACACTTATCCACCTTGTCAATCATCGTGAAACTGAGAGATTTGGGTTGCCAAGACTTTTTTTTGACATGATAAAAATGCTTGTGCACGCGCTCTTAAAAGGGGTAACAACTCCTATATGGAGTTTCTTTAGCTCATAACCGGGACGCGGATTCTTTGACAGTACTACATTCTACAGACTAATCTCGCTTTACCTAAACCTGCTGCTTTATCAACTTGTGGCCAGAGACATGTCTCATGCCAGATGTCTGAGGCCTGGCCCAGCCTTCTTGTTTATCTCAGATAGATAAGATGTATGCCTGCCCTGGGGCTTGCTCGCTGACTTACATGCCCAACACCTTAATTAGCCATGCTATTGTGCTTCTGGGACTGCATCACTACTTTCATAGCTAATTGATAAAACGTTTACATATATATTGTTTCTTTTCTTAATTATTAGTATTATTACTAATTTCAAATAGTTTATGATTGATGCGAATAAAACCAAACATTCATTGATAAAAACTTTAAACATTAAAAAAATTTGATCCTTTTCAAGATAAACTTCTAAAAATGTTGCAACTAATTTGAACCTTATTTATGCTAAATGCTTAATTAAACATGTGCACTATCTAAATACTTAATTAAACATGTGCACTATCTAAATGCTTAATGAAACATGTGCACTATCTAAATGCTTAATTAAACATGTGCACTATCTAAATGCTTAATTAAACATGTGCACTATCTAAATGTTTAATTAAACATGTGCACTATCTAAATGCTTAATTAAACATGTGCACTATCTAAATGCTTAATGAAACATGTGCACTATCTAAATGCTTAATGAAACATGTGCACTATCTAAATGCTTAATTAAACATGTGCACTATCTAAATGCTTAATGAAACATGTGCACTATCTAAATGCTTAATGAAACATGTGCACTATCTAAATGCTTAATGAAACATGTGCACTATCTAAATGCTTAATTAAACATGTGCACTATCTAAATGCTTAATTAAACATGTGCACTATCTAAATGTTTAATTAAACATGTGCACTATCTAAATGCTTAATTAAACATGTGCACTATCTAAATGCTTAATTAAACATGTGCACTATCTAAATGCTTAATTAAACATGTGCACTATCTAAATGCTTAATTAAACATGTGCACTATCTAAATGCTTAATTAAACATGTGCACTATCTAAATGCTTAATTAAACATGTGCACTATCTAAATGCTTAATGAAACATGTGCACTATCTAAATACTTAATTAAACATGTGCACTATCTAAATGCTTAATGAAACATGTGCACTATCTAAATACTTAATTAAACATGTGCACTATCTAAATACTTAATTAAACATGTGCACTATCTAAATGCTTAATGAAACATGTGCACTATCTAAATACTTAATTAAACATGTGCACTATCTAAATGCTTAATTAAACATGTGCACTATCTAAATGCTTAATTAAACATGTGCACTATCTAAATGCTTAATGAAACATGTGCACTATCTAAATACTTAATTAAACATGTGCACTATCTAAATACTTAATTAAACATGTGCACTATCTAAATGCTTAATTAAACATGTGCACTATCTAAATGCTTAATTAAACATGTGCACTATCTAAATGCTTAATTAAACATGTGCACTATCTAAATGCTTAATGAAACATGTGCACTATCTAAATACTTAATTAAACATGTGCACTATCTAAATACGTTATTTCTTAGCGCATAGGTATGCGCTAAGAAATAACGTATTTATAGGCACCGCACATAGGTATGCGGTGAATAAAAGAGCTAAAGATTGTTTCTATTTAATTTTTTTTTAACAGTGTTCACGCAAAAGAGCCTCATTTGACAAATATGAAAGGTTTTGTAAAAAGAATTGCATTTAACAACCAAATAACATATTTACAGGGATGTGTTTAATTTTTAGTTAACTTATCAATAAATAGTATCCATGACATAATAACAATTGAACATGATTTAGATACGTTCATGTTAATCGATTAACCGTAAGAAAAAGACAACTCGTAACAAACATTACTATACAAACTTCGATTTGAGCGTCACTCATTTGCTATCATGGAGCAGATGATTTCTTTATTAGTCTAAATGGTTCAGCCGAAAGAGGTAAAACAAAATTGAATGATTGCCTAATTGAAATTCAAAGCTAAAAAGATTTTAATCAACTATCTGAAAAAATCAGCAAAATTTCACGACATAATTTTAATGCAACAAACAAACTGATTGTTTTGACAGCTGCTGCTGGCATCAGCTAGAAATTATCGGTGTGAGATTTTAGGTGAGATTAAAGTCATAACGTAATGGATGCATTATGTTCTCAAATGTGATGCAATGAAAAATAAGATACTCAACATCGGAATGGCTGGCTATTTGCAAGGTCTCAAACCATGACTATCAAAACCATTTACCATGACTATCCTTATAGATTATATGACTAACTTGTCCTGTAGCTCTCGATCCTTGAAAAGAATGAATTAACCCATGCCATAGATAGGTTAGGTGATAATGCACCTGCAAACCATTGAAACAGTCACAACTCCTACCATTGCTACGATGAGTGAATGTTCTGTGAAATTTCTTTTGTATCATCATGTAATGAAAAATGCCATTTAAGTTGTTACATGTTATCGCATGATTGTAATAAAAAAAACTTTAAGATTGGAGGGCGTTTAACTAGTGATTCTGTGCTGTGCGTGTTTGGTACCAACGACCTGCTGTTAGAATCATTGCAGAAATTTTTCGACCATTTTTCTCTAGTCAGTAGCATTCTAAATTTTAGTTCTTGTCTATGCCAAGTCTTCATTCCCCCTCTACAGATTTTTTAGGTCACATTTTGTCGTCCTATAACCTTTCTTAAATTGGAGTTGCCTATTTAATGTAATTTTATCAAATACGAGATATATAATATCAAATGTTTTTTGTTGGTGTTCTCAGGTTAAGTTATGCGGGCCGCAAAAGGTGTATAGTTGCTGGATAGCTTGATCAGCAAAAATGACTTGGACAAACCTGAGCAGGTGGACACACTAATAACCGTCTCGACATAGCAGGTTTTAAAAACAAAAAACTTCCGGAGCCAAGGTAACCGAGGCAACTGATAATGTCAATAGTTACATTGATGCTGATGCTACTTGAAGAAATAGACATACAGCCGATTAAGCTAAGACCTCAAATTATACAGAAACTGTGAAGTCTTTTTGGTGTTCAATACCTAAATTTATGATTAAACTAATATTTTCCGTGTCTGTAAAAATGAACACAGCTGGAATTGTACTCTGAATCAAATGTCTAAAAAGCCGTATGTATGACCACCTCAATAATGGCAGCGTTACATAAAAACAATTCCTACGTTATTAGCAATATGAATATAACCAGAAACAAATACACAGACAATGAATAATTATAATTTAGCTTGCGAAGTCGTTCCCAGTTTAATATTCACTGATTTTATCTGTACAATTTGTTTTGTGTCATGCCTATCTCCTACTCTTCCTCTGTCAATACTAACCATCGTTTGACATGGTAAAACAGAGCTCGTCACCCACTTCCGCAGATGTCACGACGTCTTTGTGTACAACCCAGTACTCGGGCCTGTCAAGCAATTGGTCAGAATCATCTGGGAGTTCTTGAGAAATGAGTCGACTCGGGTTACAGGATGTCACACCAACTGTCAGACCTCCAGAGTATGACACGTCCATTGCGAGCACCTGTGATGAGATTTTCTTGAAATCCAATGGTTTAAATGTGTGTGTTTTATTTCATTCAGAAAATTAAAACATTAAGCAAAGAATAAATGTACAGTGCACCCTCGAGATACGATGTTAATCCGTTCCAAGGCTGGCATCGTATGGTGAAAAAATCGTATGTCGGGGTATATAAACCATTGTAATTATACAATGGAAACATACAAGGTAAAAATCGTCCAAAGTTTCATAAGAATGTGGTACATATTGAAAATTAGTAACAAAATAGTATGTTAATTTATGTTTTAGTATGTATTTTGAATTAGTTTTCTGAATATCAACTTATTATCACGAAATTTTATCCTTCATAAGTTTCTGTCGTCACTTTCATTATAAAATTTAGCATGTCTGGTTGAAACCTCTATCAACCAGAATTCAATAAGGTCGAGCGATGCAGTTATCGAAAGCGGCCTCTCACATACTTGACCATTTAATGGCTACCGAGAAGAAAAATGAAATTTTATTTACTATTATACAGGACGTACATACCTGCCAACTCTCACGCATTTGGCGTGAGACTCACGCAATCACCATAAAGAAAAAATGAGAAATGCGTGAGATTTTTGCCCCAATTTCCACAATTTTATACATACTATCATTGATACATCAATTGCCCCAAAACCAAATCTCACGCATTGTCCCACTCTTGGGTTGGCAGGTCTGAGGACGTACATACCTTTGGAGTAACGTGACTTTAGCTGGTACATGTAGCGAATAAAGCAGAGAGGAGGTAAAAAAGTATCAATGTTAATCATGTTGCTGTACACTTGAAGGTTAATTTAATACGTAATGAAATGGATTTTTAGCAGGCGAAAGAAAGTTGTCTAATCCTGTCCAATTTTTCTTCTGATTTAAAAGAAAAAATGCTGGTGCAATGCAGAAAACTGCTAGCTAGCTAACGCTTGTAGAAGGATCCAGAGAAGGTGCTACAGTAGTTTTTCTAATATGAACCGTGCACAAGAATCAATGTAACCATTCGTACAAAGTTTGTACATATTTATACACTAGAGGACAAGGCTTTAACAAGTTTCAGAAAGTAATGTGAATGCATCAACTATCTTGAGTAGCTAGTTATATGAGTTACATACATACGATGAATTGTATTCACATAGGAGATAACAAGCCCATCTGCAAAGACATGGTTAAACAATAAAATAAAACATAAAATCAAAAGGAAACAAATAAAATGAATAAAATATGAAAAACATACCACACAAGAGATAAATAATATTCGTATATTATACATGTATTGTTTTAATGTACCATTCTACATCAGTAAATTAAACACTTGAAATATTTCTGCCAATGTGGGGGTTTTTTGAATCTTCTACCCCCTCGCCCTTACTAATTGGTTGCTCCTTTTGAATGCTGATCGTGTGCATGGCCTTCTAACTCCTTCAAATCTTCAGTCGTAAGCTTCTTCTTGTGCTTGCTTTAATGGAGTTCTTGTTTTAATAATAATTGCAAATGCTGATTGGTTGCGATCCTATTCCTTGACAATGTTAATAACATGGGTGCCTTCTTCTTATTTACGACATCCAACTTTGTTGACATAGAAATCTTTTTTCCTTCGTTTTGTATCAGTCTAAGATTCCATAGCTAGCGAATTAAATGTAGAAACTCGTAGTTATATACGTATGCTGACTAAAAGTTTATAGTAAAAGATATTATAACGCTACAAATGAATATTTCTTCTGCCTTGAGTATTTTACACGAAATTTTCCACGCGGACTTCTGACATGAGAGAAGTCGATCATCGTGTCTCTTCTAAACATTCTGAAAATGTTTTTGGCACACTATGTTTTGAAGTCTTTTTTTATTTCGACGTGCGTTATGAGCACACCGACCGCCAAATTTTAACTCGGGCGAAACTTTTCTCACAATCGTATGGTGAAATAAAATTCGTATAACGAGGTGAAGATCTCACAATGTTTGACTTCGTAAGGTGAAAAAATCGTATATCAGGGTAATCGTATCTCGAGGGTACACTGTAATTGACTATACGAAAAAGAATGTCTGCACAATTCCCACGTAAGTGACATATTGTGAGGCCTACATGTGTAGTAGCACTGCAGCTAGTTGAGGCTCTGGGTCCGTAGAAGCTGGCACAGGTCGGTAATAGAGATAACATTCAACATCTCACCAGAATTAGAGAAATAGGTTGGTCTTAGTTAATTTAGGTGAAACAAGTGGCGCTTGGCATGTCTTTTAAAGTTACTAAATATTGAAATTTTATTGGGAGACTTGCTTGTGATGGAGTTCTATATTCAAATGTTTTCTGACCGAAAAAAGTATAAAATATTATTAATGGTGAACTGGTTTTCCAAAACTTAGTATTATAGCGAGAGTCGTTTTTTACTGTACAAGTTTTTACTGCATGACGTGTATATTACATCAGACTGTCGTGACAAACTAGGCCAAAACAATAAATGAAGAGAGAGTAAAACAAAGCGTACCTGAATGACGACTTTCTCAAGTGGGTGTGTTGGTCTCTCACAGAACACATAGGCATTAGCGTACTCCGCATCTAGACGTGTCGCTACGGTCCTTTCAGGGTTCATTCTCACACACCTGCCTGATGTTGTATGAAAGAAGAGCGGTAGAAAATTAACCTGAGGATGGTACTTGCTAGGAGAGTTGATCGGTATACTTATGGGCGGAGTTAGTGAACCAGTCGTGTTCTTCCTCGAGTGAATGCTCATCATTCGATCAGTTGGGGAGCGCGCTCTCGAAGGCGTGGTACGAGTAGCCATCCTGTCTGTAAAAAAGAGAACATTGTTGAATGTGGAACACTTTGGAATCATTCGATGAAATCACTAGATGTTTTCAAGGCAAGTTTTTGAAAAGACAAACAACTCCAAATTACAACTGAAAAGGCAATAAAAAGTTTAGATGTCATGTGTGAACACGCAATGAAAACTAAATTGCTGATAAAAAAGCTGCTAAATCATTCTTGAGACATTTTGTATTACTTTTAGACACCTGGAACTATTTAAATGGACAGAAAGACTGTCTTCTATTTGAATAGGCAAATATGGTATTTTGCGGCCGATCAAATGCGAACTGATGAATCGATGGCACGATAAAATAACTCCTTGTTTGGACAATTAACGGTGCCTTAAGCTCGTATTTTAAGCAAAATAAAAAGAAGATGAACACAACTCAAACAAACTGAGAATCTTGAGATATGCAAACTCACCCACAAATTCAACCCCTTTGGCATTGCCATATATGTCAATGAGTGCCCATATAGGTGATGCAGCATTCACTCCACAAAAGAATGGTCCAGGTAGGTTTTCACCATTAAGTGCTATGTTCACTTCTCCTTGTCGGTTCACGTGGTATGTGATCACATAATCAACTACTCCAAAACGCTCCGGCAAGGCTTTAGCCCAGTTACCTGCAATTATTAATCAAACTGCACTTGATACTGATAAAAAGGAGCAAAGCTTTGCTCCAGCTGAATGCCATTCAAATTATCTTGCTGCCCATGTCTTCAAGACGGTACACTCACAAAGTGGAACGTCAGGTCTTTTACGGATACATGGTATTATTATCACTCTAAACTCCTCCATGAAAAATGGCCTAGTTCGAAATGAAAGACATCACAATGACTTGATCTTCAGAAGTTCTAGGGTACAGACATTCCTAAAAGTTGAGTTGCAACAAAATTTGCATTACAGTTATTTGGTATTAAAAGATTCACCATGCCTTACTCTGCTGTGTTGTAGGTGCAAAATATGCGGAAATGTGATTACAAGCTTTTAAAAGCTCAAAAACAAACAGTTAATCGCAGCCATCACGAAAACGCCATAGATTGAACTTCACAAAACGGCTAAAATAGGACATAGTTGAACGTGATGGCTTCTGTTTACACTTTCATGCAGCCTCATTCGTCGAAATATTTTTACAAATATACTTCACGCATTCAATAAAACCATGTCCATTGTCCTTACGAGTCTATTTCATCATCATCATCGTAACGCTCCCGTTTTGAGCACTGATATCTCAATACCTACCGTGAAAATTTGTTTAGTTTTGTAACCTTAGCTCGAAGGAGTGCATATCATCCTCTGATAAAAATGACAAGCCTGTTGGTCTCCCGCGATAGTCAAAAAATGTTGCAGAAATTGTTCGCGATGTTTGGCAGGAAGCATGGGTCACATGATCAGATTACGACTAGATGATTAGGCCAAGCCGAAACTGAACTGTAAAGTAGCGAGCATCTAAATTTGATAAGGGCGCTTCGGTAAAACCCAAAGTGTTTGTCATAAACTAGTGCTACGGGAAGATTTATATTGGCCTTTCAATTCATGTGAGAACACCACGTGTCAAAACAATAACCACAATGTTTGAGTACGTCATCGAAATAAAGAGATTCCAAGCTACAGCGTTTTCATGATGGCAGCGATTAACTGTTCATTTTTTAGATTTTAAGAGCCTGTAATCACATTTCCACATATTTTGCACCTACAACGCAGCAGAGTAAAACATGGTAAACCTTTTGATACCACATAACTGTAGAGAGAAATTTTTTGCAAGTCAACCTTTAAAAAACAGCTGTTATTAACATACACAGACTGGGATTATTTTTAGATATATTTGGGCATATCCTTGGTTCAAATTCGGTTTTGTTATGCTGTGTGACCACAGGTTTCATGGGATTAAATATAAGGCACATGAATGATAATATTTATTACTAACCACAAACCTCTAGTTCAGATCACACATTTGATTACCAATCCGTAACAACTGTCATTACAAACACTCGAATGAGAAACAGCCATGAAATAGAATCAGCACCTGATGGTGCTGGTGTTAGAACCTGATAGTTCTTGATGGTAGTGGTTGTTAGACCCAGCCAGTACCATGTGAGTTAAAGGCAGCTCATCACCCTTCTTATCCCAGAATGGCCATGGCCTGTGTTTGCAATATGGTCGTTCCTCCCCGAGCTTGTGGGCATATGACACATGGCACACCGCCTCAGGTAGTTTTGGGGGCCATACGGGCTTCCAATACTTCATCTGGAAAGATACCGAGTGAATCTTGCATTTGGTGCAAGACCTCCAGTTCTCGCCCACCCACCTCAAACTGTTCTGTGGTTATTTTCTTCCAGAGGCTATGGCCCGATACATGGTGGCCACTGGTCTGTGGCCTCAGATCCATTGCCTCTCAATGGTTGGTGTCCTTAGCCATCCACTGGGTTGCTGTTGGAGGCTGCCGGTGATCTAACACAGCATCAGGTGTGCCTGTTCCGTGGAACCACTGTCGCTGCCTAGGTTCGATCCCACCACTTTTAAGGCAGTCTCACATGGGTAACTGAGTAGCTTGTCTGGATATGCAATGTTCCCCAGGTTCAATACTGACGCTTTAAAGGCGGGTGTCCTTTTCGATCAACTTATTGGTATTCATGCGTTTATTCTTCTCCGATATTCTTCAATCAGCTTTTTTCAGCAGAGTTCCTCGTCCCTCAGTTCAATTGTTTTCGCATTGACGAAGGTTTTCAGAGACTTGCCTGTTCAGGCCATCTGCATTACAATGCCTGTCTGGCTTGATGTTCCAGTATTTAACGAAATTCAACCAGTACCTCTAGCCAACGGGCTACCCGGTTGGAAGGTTTACTGCTACGAGACCGCCAGAGAAGGGAAGCATGGTCTGTTAGTAAAATGAATTTTTGACCATAAAGGTAGAGACGGAAGTGTTTGACAGCCTTAATTTCCTTCGGCGTGACGCAGTAATTGTGCTCCGCCGGTATCAGTGTTTTCCTGTAGTAAGCTATTACCCGCTCGTGACCTTTCTGAACCTGGAAAAATACTGTTCCTACGACATGACGAGTTTTTAAGACGTATTGTTGCTAGGGGTAGAGATACCCACAAAACAGGGGAGAGGTGATGATTTGTTCGAGGTGGTTGAAAGCGACCTGCTCCTAGTCTGCCTACTTCCAGGGTTCTTTCTTGGCTGTCAGTCAGTATAGGGAATGGGCTACCATGGCACACTCGGAGATAGACTGTCTGTAATATCCAATTGTGCTCAAGAACCCTTGCAATTATTTTACTTCGCAAAGCGTCGGCCATTTCCGAATTTTTTCCACCTTGACTGGGTTCATTGATACCACATCTTACTGATGATATGACTCAGGTAGCAAACTTTAGGCTAAAACAACTCGCACCTTGAGGGCTTTCGACTATTGTACCGCTCTCTGAAGTAGCTGGAAGACTTCCTTAAGGCAATCCAGACGAGTTTTAAAATCTGGGCAATGATGATGATGTTATCAAGACACAGCAGTAAGGTGCGTCAATGGAAGCCATGCAAGACGCCTTCGGTGAGTCTCTGGAAAGTGGGCGGGGAGAAAGTCGACCAAACGGCAACAACTTATATTTCCAGTAACCGGATCAGGTGGAGAAGGCTGATTTTTCCTGGGCGTTCGCATTCAAGGGCACCTGCCAGTAACCACTGGCCTAAGGATGTCTAAGGACGCTAAGGATGTCTGCAGGACACATTTACTTAGTTCTGCACCTAGCTAGTAGAAACAACACCATATGTTTCAGTTTAATACATATATTTTGCCTTTTTGAAATACAGTAAATAAACATACAGTCAAGCAAGTGCAAAATGACTCTGTCTAGCTATGTCCCTGTTTCGTCTTTATATCTGCTCGAAGGTTTTGGCTCCGCCTCCTCCCAGGTCGGTGTTGAATCGGTCATGAAGCTGAACTGACATGAGTTGTGTCAGCTGTGGAGGTTTTATCTGGTTTACTTTTCACCGCAGTCTTTCGCAGTTATTTATTAACTATCGCTGCTTTTCAAAGCAGTTAAAACTAAAATTCTAATGGCAGCATAGAGAAAAGGTCTGTCAAACTGTCTGTTAGCGAAAGGGCTAAATTAGTTTTTTTCTGAGAAAAAGATCAAAAAATTTAAGATAGGCTCATCAAATGAGCAGTACAAAGTCCTTTAGGAAATTTATATAGCATTTCAGCGACTGAATCATGAATACATAACAAAAATTATGGTCAAAATCAGTTTAAATCAGTTCACTATACGGGTCTTTTAAAATATGATGTAAAAACTGAGCTAATATTGATCTTTGTCTCGTCATGCAAGGTAACTCTGTACAATTTTGTGAATCAGCAGAAGTGTATGCAGTTCTCCTCATAATCATTTGGTTTTACCATACTCAATATAATATCAAGCAGCACTTCATACCTTCTTTTATCTGTTTTAAATTAATGGATCCTAAAAATATAGTATAAGTGGTACTGGTAAAAAGAATTAGAACTACAAATAACAATAACACACAATGTCTTTGGATCGATTTTTCACAAAATCTCAGAAGCTATCTAATAATTACTGAGATTAAAATTGTGATTGATCAAAAAGCCTAATAATCTGAAAGAAAATTAGAAAATTTTACAAATATACAAACAAAACTACATTTAAATAAGTTAAGTTAATTTTAAGTTCAAGCAGTGTAAGTTACCGTAAACCCTCTAATTGAATGCCACCTCTATCTGGCCGCCACCTTTAACCCTTTGACCAGGTATAAGCCCCCCAAAAACAACCGAAACTCATGTAATTTATTTTCGAAATTTCAATAAAATCGATATTTTATGAACATGCATAGCTCAAATCTTAAACTTATTCCTATGAACATAAATCTTTGTACATATACATTCATTCACATATGTGCTACTCTAAAAAAAAATACAACCATGAGCAATTGTCCCTGTATAAAACGCTTGGAAGCATTTTTTTTCGGTAGAGTCAAACGCTATAGCCGTGCGAGCCACCATAATGATCGTTTTCTCTGTATATTACAAGTATATTAATAGACCAAAAAAGTTTACATCACTTCTATCATTTGAATTATTTTTATTCTGATCAGACAAAAATCACTAACGATCACAGGATCAAGAAATCTTTTATTTTACCGTTTAGAAAGTCGAGCCGATGTTGACTGGTTTTTCCAACTTTTATTCTTTTCCAAGAAGGCCTCTCAGATAATCGTTGCATATTGTAAATCATCGACCGATATCTTGTTGATGATATTTAAAACTTACTAGTGTTCATATCCTTTGTTTAACGCTACTAGGCGACAGCTTTATAAACGTCTACCGAAATAGACATAAATGTCGTTTCCCCACGCAACCGATAAACGACATTCTGGTCGTTGCCCCTGCCAAAGGGTTAACTGACCGTCATCATATGAAAACAGTTGAAAAATAAAGCGCCACCCTTTAATTGAATGCTGCCTTCATTTGGACACCACTTTGACATTCTTTGATCTACAAACCCATAATAGCAAGTGATTGGGAGAAAAGCATCCACTAAATCGTACTAATAATGACTAATAACTCAATCACTAATAATGACTTGGTTACATCAATAACAATCAATTATTTCGTTTTTTCTTTCCTTATCAAAGTCTGTTTCTAGCTTTTCAATTCTTTCATTAAAATTTTAAAAGCAACATCATAGAAATAATTTAGCAAATGTATCAAGCTAATAGTAGTTCCTTGTTCAATGTGGTCTTGATACTTCGACGTATTTGAAAAACGGTTCACATTTACGATGGGATATAGGTTTTAGGCTAAAAGTTGTGCTTAGCGCCCATCTGACTAAAAGTTTATCATTATTTGTGCGAAACGCAAAGTGTAAAAGTTTTGCTCTGCTAACCAAAATATTTTCTGACGACAATATCGAGTAGTTCAGCATAGCAGAAGAAAGGTTGAGGTCAGAAGATGTTATGGAAAGTATTGACCAGCCAGAAGATGATCGTTCCGCCGAATGCAACAATCAGAATGCAACTGGTCGAGCAAATGATACAAATATTTTTATTTCAAAATTCATGTGTTGAAGCATTAGCGAAGCAAGTCGTAAATGAGGACAAAAACACCGGTTTATCAGAGCTGCCATGTGAAAGATGGTAAGGTAACATCTGATGAACCATACCAGGTTGGTTGGTCATGTCAGGACAAGCATATCGTGGGAGAGTATGCGGATTTATCCCAGCAGGATTATTTGATGTAAATCCAACCCGAAGGAATCCACTCCAATTGGTTGAAATCTACAAAATAAATCAATGTCTATAGCCGTCATCAGCTCAGCTTAAATACAATCCACAAGCAATAGTGCAAAACTACTAGGAACCAAATAAGAGCAGCTCATGTAAGGACATATTGAAGGTCAGATGTGTCCCAGAGGTAGTTGAACCACTCTAATAACTATGGCCAGTAGAAACAATTTTGGACCTATCACCATAGAAACAAGGTATAGTGAAACTTCGGTTCTCGAACGCTTCGGTTCTCGACCAACAAATAAATCTTTAGTCACACATGATTGAAGCAATACAGAGCAGAAATATTATCACATCAAGTGAATATATTGCATGTATACAGCTCTATGTATAAGTAGTAATTTTAATCCCAGTGATTAGTCTTGTGGTAGTATAGAGCAGAGCATAATGCAGATGCATTGCTAGTGCTTGGATCAGTGGCAGATGACTCAACTTCTATCACCTGAATATTAGCATCACTGTCTAAATTGGTGTTTTTAGCTTGAAACTTTGTTACGAGAGCTTCAAGCCTATCTGTGTGATCTCACGTTAAGACAGCACACCTCTTACATTTTGCCTTAAAACCTTTGCCTTTTGCAGTTCGAGTGAAAAACTGCCAAACGGGATTCTGTTTGCGAGGCATGTTGGAAATTTAAGGCACAACTTTAAATTTTAAAAACACAAAAAAACTTGATAAAATGAATTCTAACAATCCAACTACTTTGGCTTGTGCCCAATAAATGAAATATTAGTTTGCAAACCTAAAGCTTTTGCCCAAAAGGATTTCATTGTTGTAATTTCTAATTATAAGCAATCCTTTCTCACTGGCCAGACTTAAGAAAGTTGTCATTCATTATTAGAGATGATGATGGGATTAGTATATTTCACATGGTTTTTATATTTCATCAGTAAAGGGATCACCATATCACTTGATATAAGCAATTGAAAATGAAATTCACTAATTCATTGTTGTGCTAGGATTTCATGTAGCTTCAACTTGAGCTCCGCCATCACTTTACTAGTGTGTCCTAAAAGAACTTCCACAGCTGATAATTACATAGAATTGCATTTCTACCACACAGGAACCAATAGGAGCTTAAAATATTATGTTTTTCACACAAAAAATGAACCATAAAAACCGTCTTTTTCGGCCGGTTCAAACCGCTCAGTTTAAACTGAGCCAACCCCGATCTATATTCACCCGTTTTTATGTATAGTATGTAGTATACAGTACAGTTTATGGGGTAAAATGTTTAAAAAATACTTTACCGAAGTTGTTTTCTCGGTTTGGAATGAATTAAAATTTACATACAATAATTCTAATGGGAATCATTGTTTTGGATCTTGAACAACCCGGTTTACGAACAACCTTCTGGAACGGATTATGTTCGAGAACCGAGGTTCCACTGTAGATGGTAAAGCCTAGATAAATTGACATGAACTTTATTATCACCAGCAGAGCCATTCAAAGCAAATCAGACGATGAGAAAAAAATTACATAAAAAGTAAGTACAATAAAGAATAGCAATGTAAAACTATGAGTCTGCGAAAAAGCTTCTTTTGCATAACAACATTCTAAAATGTGAATTGGCAAGGTGTTGGTACAGCGGACCCTCAGAACACGATTTTGATTCGTTCCAGCGTTGGTATCGTATGGTGACAACATCGTACAGAGTGGTATTGAAATATAGCAATTATATGATGCAAACATCCCCTGGCAAAAATCATCAAAATTTAATACAAATATTATACACGGTGTAAATTAGTAACAAAATAGTGTGTTAACCTTAGTTACTAAAGTAACTTATAGTAACTTTAGTGTATTTAGTGTGGTCATGGTTTGCATTTAAATGTAAGGTTACAATGTGCTATGTGCAGTATGTACCATAAAAAGTTCCTACCTTCAAGACAGATGTATGTAGAACAATCTTTGAATTCAACTTAAATAAGGTTAGCTTACTAAACACGCGCACACTTTAAAGTAAGTTTTAGTATTTCGACTAAAGCTAAGTTTTAGTATGTATTTTCAACTATTTTACTGAATTTCAACTTCTTATCACTAAATTTTTATCACCTATCAGTTTCTGGCTTCCTTTTCACTATTATTTTGGCTGACCTAATTAAAACATTTTTCAACGTAATTAAGCAAAAAGCCTGAACGATGCTGTTTTCATAACGAAACTGATTTTTGTTAGCAGATAGAGGGAAGTTGTCTGATCTTTGGCCCTCTGTTCAAAGGGATCGTAACTCTAACCTTGCAAATAGTTTTGAAAGGAAATATTATGTAGGGTTACTACTTCTTACACAAAGAATACCAAACTGAGAAAAATCGGTCATCGTATCCCTTTTGGGCGATTTGAGAAAGTTTTCGGCGAACAGAATATCGGCATCTTTGTTATTTCCATATACGTAATAAGCACAGCGACTGCCAAATTTGAACACCCGACAAAAATTTTGTTGAATTCATATGGTGAAATAACATTTGTATGGCGAGGTAAAAAAATCATCCTGTTCCACTTCCTAAGGTGAAAAAAATCGTATAACAGGGTAATCATATTCCGAGGGTGAGTTGAATTTGAAATAGGATGTAGTGGATTTTTTGGGGAAGTAGGAATGTAATGGATGGTCAGGCAGATTGGAGATATGATCTGAGTACTTTAGACAGTAAATATCTAATAACACAACAACATAATAATAAACATAATATCAGCTGATAACGTAGCTCATCAGTGTTAAGGGCACTTAGCCATATCGTAACCCACATCAGGTAGCATAACCCTGAAACACTTTTACGGAAGCGCTCTAACCTTTCTTGATCAATCTTCGATACAAAGGATTCTTGGACCCATCACTAGTGTAGTTTCCTAGAACTATCCAATGACAAATTACTTGACTACATCGATTCCTGGAACTGTCCAGGAAATGTTAGATATATTTTGATAGATCAAGATGATCAGCAAACAGAGTTCTATTGATAGCCATGCATGCACCTGATTGGAAGATGTACATGTACATACAAGCAAACTTGGCAGGTGGTAAATTTATTTTGAGTCCAGTATTACCCCTCCACCTGCGCTTATGCTTGTCCCTGAGACTCTTTGTGATGACAAGATTTTCAGAGAACTTCTCTGCTATTCATAGAATCCACAACTTGACAGATGCTAGCAAACCAGAAATGCTTTTGAACATTCGTGTTTGCAAATTACTCCCTGCCATTTGACGAATGTAATTATATGTATATGACTGAAAACTCTACATCAGACCGTGGCAAAATGTTTGCATCTAGGTAAATCTACTTCAAATGCTGCTAATAAGCGCATGTTACTCCAGCCGTACTACAGCAATAACGCAGGAACCTAAAGATAGGTGAGGCTCTTTAATTACGTCAAGGACAAAGGTCACAGCTATCTCCGTCAAAATTCTTGGAATTCTTTCAATGCCAAGGGCAACTCTACATGCAACGAAGAATCCAAATGAGAAGAGGTGAAGCCAGAGGTCATGAAACAGCAGTAGCATGTATCCTGTACCATCTAATTAACTTAAACGCAGGTCAAGCCAGATGAGATCTCATAACTTAAAACAGTACACATAACACATAACGCATAATACACATACTGGCTGGCTAAATAGCCAAGGATGAAGTACAGACAAACATCAATTTCATTTGTGCTAAAGTTGAAGTCTTAATGTATATTCCAAAGGAGGCTCCATTAGGCCTAGTAAAACTAGACAACTTGCTGCAAGCGGTGATTAAACATTCTGAATAGAGTCATAACTATATAAAGGAACGCTTTAGAGAACGCTGTGTAAATGTATTATGAATACATAGGCTTATTATGCATGTATAAATTTATTTTGGTGTGTGTTATACAAAACCATGGGTTTTAATTACCTGCTCGCTGGTCTTATATTGCCCAATGAGGTTTTATGATCAATACCATATTCAATAATCATTCTCTATCCGTAGTCAAAAAGGATTTCTTATAAAAGCAAACCTTTTATTGCTGGTAACAGTTAAAAAGCAAATAAAACACTTGATGATAACATACTTGAGATGTTTCCAAATTTTCTACAGCTTTCCTAAAAAGGTGCGACTGATAAAGTATTAGCAACGTATCTACAGCAGAATGGAGCACTCATAAATAATTTATTTAGATCTATTTATATCCATTAGTTTGGAGTTATCATCTACACTCTGCTTTCAGCAATACGTGAATGACAGAGTAATTACTTTATCAATGGCCTGTGATCAGATTCAATGAACCATTTATAACATAGGCCTACACTGGTCACTTATTTTATAAAGCAAGTGTTTCGTTCAAATAGCTAAATAATTAAAACATTTTTAAAGATTCTGGGCTACAGCTTTAGTAACTAGTCGTGCCAAAACAATCGTGTTGGTTTATATCAGTGGAGATAAAACTGATACGTATGCGATTGGCTGAAATAGCGGATTCTAATCATTAAAATTTCAAATACATTTAAATTATTTTCAATCAAAGCTAGTTTTATCAAAGATTCACTTTCACACGATGATGACGATAGGGCTTCACACGAACAACTATTGATATGTGGGCCGAAGATATTCTCACTTGTAACGAGTCTATAAAAAACTAATGTGAAATTGGAACTGTTTATTAAAACTTCCAGATAAGTCTTTACGTACCTAAATATGTTGACACCAGGTTATTCTCTATAGTTTATTTTGTGTCATAAATCAAATGTACTTTTGCAATTCGCTGTTTTGAGTGTTTTCACTGTTACAATAAAACTTTTTTGAGCATAAAAGACAGCAATGCAACTAGCTGCAGAAACTTTATTGTTATTATAAAGGGGTGACGATTCATATTAAATAATAAACATGTTAATGATACTTCTATAACAATAATGGAGAACTCAGCAAGGATGTCTTGGCATGACCTTCACACAACTAAGGCCAATCTTCAGTCAATTACCATAAAACCTCCACCACTATTAATAGAGGGGTTGAAAAATAGAGCACCACCCTTTAATTGAACGTCACCCCTATCTGATCACCACTATGACATTAGTTGATCCTTACGAACCCACAATATCAAGTGATCAGTAGAAAAGTTTCAACAGAATCATGCTAATAATGATTAGGTTACACCAATAATAATTATTTTATTGCTTCTGTTCATATCGAAATCCATTTTCTAGATCTAAAGCTTTTCGGGGTTATAAAGCTTTTCGGGGTTATGAACCTTTGAAAGCAACACCATAAAAACAATTAAATAACTGTATCAGGCTAATAGTGGTTCCCTGTTTAACGCAGTTTTGATATTTCAACGTATGTGAAAAACAGTTGAAATTTATGATGAAATCTGTACTACTAGTGTTAGACTAAAAGTTGAGTTTAGAGTACATGCCGCTAAAAGTTTCCCGTTAACTTTGCGTAAACCAACTCGTAAAGGTTTTGCTCCAGTAAAAAAATAGCTTGGACGCTAATATCTACTAGTTCAGTTGTGCAGAAGATGAGGTCAGAAAACATTTTGGAAAATTTTGATGAAACAAACAGATGATGATGAAAGATGATGACAGAAAGATGAAACAGTTCCAAATGAAAGCAACAATCAGACTGCTACTGGCCAACCAAATGATGCAAATACTTTTGTTTCAAAAATGTTCATTTTTGTCTGTGCATGTATCATGAGTATGATATGTTTATGTTCTTGAATATATATTTGTAGCATTTAATAGATTATTATTTAAGTTTTAAATTTGAGATTTGCAGCAAACTCAACTTCTAAGCTCCCCTAAGCTAAGATTCTGTAGCAGAACATCTGTTAATTGAAACCAGATTAAAACTTCCAAAAGTTGCACACAGAACATGGCTGAAAAGCATGCCAGTCTACAGCTGCCACTCTTTGACACCAGCGGTTTGTTCTACAAGCCAGGAAGAGATATTTAGACCGACCTCTATCTAGCCCAGGTGCATATCCTTGCTAGACATGGGAGCTTATCTAACAGCTCATTACAACGGCGGAACTTTCAAAGATTGATATTTACACTGCTGTTCTACAGCAGGACTGTCAGCTAGACACAAAGCAAGCAGCAAGTGCCTAGTTATCACTACGATAGCTTGAATTGCTGTTGAACGTTCGCAAGTGGCGGCAGAAGAAGATGTTATCTGAAGGATTGGTTGACCTCTTAGTGTTGGCAGCTATCACGACTAGAGCTTCTGCAGACTACACATTGCTGTTATCGCTGCCTTAACCATTCAACTGTCACTATTATTCCATGACGCTGTAAATACCCAAGTTTATTGGTACAACCGCAAAATTGAAACGGCAAAAAACAGGGTCTGCAAATCAAGTAAGTTTTGCTGCTAAGAAACTTTTATCAAAAATTTCATTCTTGCGGAAGATGGAAACGGCACCTGCGAATGATGCGCAGGAAATTTAGGCAAGCTAAGGTTACATTGCCAAGGTTAGCAAACTAATTTTGATCGATTAACTAGTTGAATGGCCGGGTATTAAAACTCTTTGAACAAAATATTTTTATATATTTAACATGTACAACATTTACCATTCTAACTTTTAAACTTCATATTATGAGAAAAGTGCTTTGGACAGTTCAAATAAATGAAGAAAAAATAAAACATCTGTAAAGGTGTTTAAATATAACATAATTAGTAAGAAATGGCTAGATAGCCTGCTATAATGATTACAACGAAAAATGTTTTGATACTAATACGATTAATACGAACTGAGAAAACAAAATAAAAATCATGAATATGTTGACTTGATAACAATGACTATAAAGAAGTCTATATATATAAACCTCAATGTTTGTCCGTCTCTCCGTTCATCTGTACTTCCGTCTGTCCAGCTATAGCTGGAAAAGTTTTAAGAATGAGAAATCCACTGCTAACTGGATTTGAACTCACAACCTCTAATTCCGCAGACATCTACTTATCCAATACACTACACTGTACAGCTTGCTATATCATGAAATAAATTTGGCATATAAAGTACTTGGAATGCATGCTAATCTTTCATAGCTTCACGTTAAACATTGCAGCTAGCTTTATGCGCAAACCCATACCAGAAGAAAAATCCATAAAGCCTTACCAGACGAGAAGGCATGTCCATTACTAAACAAAATGCATTAACTCATATAGCTAACAAGACTATTGCAATCAGTATAGCTTTGTAGTAGACACTACAGCCGGTACGGTATCTATTACACAGAAATAAACGCAGTAACATAATAGCACAGGTCATAGAAATAAACAAACATCTTGATTTAAAAGTTAGAATAGTAAATGCTGATGTTGAATATGTTGGTTAAGAGAAAATTTTCTGCACAAAAACCTTTTTTATTACCCGTGCAACGCTGGACATATAGCTAGTGCGTGTATAAAAAAGGTTAATGTTGCAGCAGAAGCTCGTTGTATTCAAAAGTTTTGATGGACGATACTGGTACCTCTCGATACTGGTACCTCTCGATACTGGTACTTCTCGATACTGGTACCTCTCGATACTGGTACCTCTCGATACTGGTACCTCTCGATACCGGTACCTCTCGATACCGGTACCTCTCGATACTGGTACCTCTCGATACTGGTACCTCTCGATACCGGTACCTCTCGATACCGGTACTTCTCGATACTGGTACCTCTCGATACCGGTACCTCTCGATACCGGTACCTCTCGATACCGGTACCTCTCGATACCGGTACTTCTCGATACTGGTACCTCTCGATACTGGTACCTCTCGATACTGGTACCTCTCGATACCGGTACCTCTCGATACTGGTACCTCTCGATACTGGTACCTCTCGATACTGGTACCTCTCGATACCGGTACCTCTCGATACTGGTACTTCTCGATACTGGTACCACTCGATACTGGTACCTCTCGATACTGGTATAAACGTATAGCAGTGAAGCGCCTGAGGGTACTTTGTATTTGTACTTCAAAGAATTAGCTATCGCCCTTGGAAAAAACAACAATAAGAATGTAATAGCAAGGTAATGAAATTGAAACAGTACATTCGCATTGACTTCGCATTTAGAGGTTAAACTGTATATTATCAATGAAAACCTGAGCCAATCAGCAACAGGAGACTAGCAATGATTTAACCACAATCTTTATATATATTTCTCAAATTATGTCGGTTGTATGCATTCCGGCTATAGCTATTAGTATCTTGATTTAAAATTCAACATACTGATGGATTTGAACTCACGACGGACTGAATTGATAAGTTTCTTATCCGTACGCTCTACCACTGAGCTAAAACGGCATGTTATTCAGCATTGTTTTCATATACCGCATACTCCATGTGCACGCTAATTATTTTAGCATTGCTTTCACATATTATGATGCCTCTGTTAAAAAATAATTAGGGACCCAAGTTTATGCAACACAATGCTTCTTCGATTTTTTTCATTTGGGCTAATTTATTCGGCCCCACGATACCGACAATAATTTATCTTGAACTTAAAATTTGGCGATTTGTGTACTGATTATATTCAGCGGAACTTTGGTTTTCGAACTCGGTTTTCAACCAAAGATTGTGAGATTTGTTCATTTCAGATCTCGGACATAAAATCAGTTCTCGACCAAACCGGAGTATGCGCATTGGAATTGAAACAACTCCGGAAACAGGATCGAAACATTCGTTAACAAACGGAGAAGAAATTTACACTTCATAAATTCTTTACAAAAAGGAGAAACCTTGTGGGACGACGTCTCCTCTACCAAAGAGGTTTGCTAGGGAGATAACTCCTCTAGACGCGTTACCCTAAATTGTTTTGGAGGAGGATTCTCCTTCAAATATGTGAAGTAAACGTGCCATTGCTGTTTATTTCTCTTTTTCCTACGATTTTTGATGTAACTGATCTGTTGCATTTTGGCTTTTCATTATCAATTTCTGCAATTTTTGGTATTGCATCTTAACCTTAAATGTTATTGATGTTTTAAGAGCAAAACATATGAAATATTTACTTTTGTTTTCTTTGTCCATCATAAATAGAAAGCCTTTATTAAAATTATTGTGATCTATATCTACTCGTTTTTATTTATAGTATGCAGTAGACGGTACAGTTTATGCTATAAAATGTTGAAAAAATACTTTACCGAAGTTGTTTTCTCGCCTTGGAACGGATTAAAATTTTCATACATTTATTCTAATAGGAAAAATTGTTTTGGATCTCAAACAACTCAGTTTTTGAACAACCTCCCGGAACGGATTATGTTCGAGAAATGAGGTTCCACTGTATGTTATTAAAAGATATACGTCGCTGAAAGTTATGAAATTTTAAAGTTACAGTGGTTTGAAAACCTTGACAGTTGTTTTATTTATTTATTTTTAATTTAGTTGTCCTGCACAAAACCGTTTCCTCGTGATATGAAGTTTGAAAGTTACAGTTGTTTGAAAAAGTTTGAAAACCTTTACAGTTGTTTGAAAAAGTTTGAAAACCAATACAGTTGTTTTTATTTTCTCTCTTAATTTATTTCAACTACACAAAACACTTCTCTCATGATATGTAGTTTGAAAGTTAGAATGGCAAATGTTGTTATATGTTAAATACAAATCAATTTTCTGTCCAAAGACTTCTTTATTACTCCGGCAACACCGGGTAGCACAGCTAGTATTGATATGAACCTGGAAGTATAATTACTGAAGTGTTCCATCAGGGTTCTATGTGGCTAAAGCGTAATGCGCTAGTAGGTAACAAACAGACAATAAGTCGCAGAAAAAAGTTCCTTCAGACATTAAAATCCTCAACATAATAATACTTTGTTCATCCTATCAGCGACTATCAAAACTGAAGGCTGACTCGCACTGTATCGGGTTGTATCAGGGTTGTACTATCATCGATTATTCGATGACATCGAAGATACAATACGGACACGTCGAGAGAGATTGCAACAGTCAAACTTCCTCGATATTTCGCCGAGCATCCACGACAGCCTAGGCAATGTGAAATGCTTAGGGAATGATGATTGGCCGTCATGGATTGCATGATCTATATTTTCTTTCATGACCCTTGCTGCATGACTAGTATTTCATCGTTTCCATGACTGCATTGTATAATAAGAATGCTATATCAAGGACTATTCGCTGATGCAAAAGCGGATAGGGTTGTGATATTGTAAACATTGTTATTACAGACAATCACTGATGTATTGTGTGATTAATACTGACATATGGTGATATAGTGTGTACCACAGCCTTTAGTATGCTGTTGTCAACTAAAGAAGGAAGAAGCAGAAATGAACTCAACAATATGATGAGTAATATGAGAGTTTTAGTGATATTCAGCGTTTAATAAAAGACTCCGGCAGTTCAACGTCTTCTATAATTAGTCATGTCATGCGCTCGGACAAAACTTGATTGATTTAGGATGCTAGTCATATCTGAACTCATTTACACTGCAAATACACAATGACTAGGAACACCCCACGGCTCCACCAGCCCTGCCTTATTAAATAATGCTTTCATCAAGTGTAAGAAGGATATAGACCCGTAATAGTTGACACACACTCTCCAACACAAAACTAATTATTTGACAAGTGAATTTATAGAAATTACGCTCTTCAGTGTGACTATAGACAAACCGATTTAACGTCCAAGAGAAAACTAACAATGAGGTCTATATAAATTGTACATAACATGTGTAATAGAGCTCAATCAAACACATTAAAAATGTGCACATAAAATAGTCTACATTTGTTCAGGATGACATATTGTAGCTGTAACACAAAATCACTGTTTTTTGTGTTACAGCAACAAGTTTTGTCAATTTTAATCTTGAAACATCCCGGCAGGAAAATCACAAAACAATATAAAAATACTGACACCTGAAACCTATTAAAACATTTGTAACTTTGTGTAAGTTCATCTTTAAAGGTTGACTTGCAACAAAAAGAGGCATTTACATTCCCGTCTCTTATAAAAGAACCTGATTTACAGAAGCTCATTGACAGAAAGTTTCAGACAAACCAAGAGATTATTGGAAGTTTAGCAGAGCAGCTCGTCAGGAAAACAAGCTACAGCAGCTGTAAAACAAATAAAATGTGCTTGAGGAATGTAGAATTCCTTATCTTTTTTAACAAAGAGTCTGAGTTAATATACGACATGTGAGTATCTAATGTAACACTCATCACAGAGTAACTCGAAGTTTGCATCATCTACAAAGTGAAAATATAGTTAAAGGTTGACTTGCAATAAAATTCACATTACAGTTGTTTGGTATCAAAAGATTCACCATGTCTTACTCTGTTGTGTTGTAGATGCAAAGTATGTGGGAGTGTGATTACAAGCTTTTAAGAGCTAAAAAAACGAACAGTTAATCGCAGCCATCACAAAAACGCCATAGATTGGAATCCCTCTCCAAAACGGCTCAAATGGGACGTAGTTGAACACGATGTGCTTTTGTTTACACTTTCATGCAACCTCATTCGTCGAAATATTTTCACCAATGTATTTCACGCATTCAATAAAATCATGTCTCTTGTCTTTACGCGTCTATTTCATCATCATTGTAATGCTGTCATTTTGAGCACTGATATCTCAGAACCTAGCCTGAAAATTAGCTTAATTTTTTAACCTTAGCTCGAAGGAGTGCCTATCATTCTCTGGTAAACACGAGGAGCCTTTTGGTTACCTATGCATGATAGTCGAAAAATGCTGCAGAAATTCTTCGCGCCATTTGGCAGGAAGTATGGGTCACATGGTTCGATTATGACTAGATGATTGGACCAAGCTGAAACGAAACTGTAAAGTAGCGAGCATCTATATTTGATAAGGGCTTTCCGATAGAACCCGAAGTGTTTGTCATAAACTATTGCTACGAGACGTTTTATATTGAGTCTGGTATTGGCCTTTCAATGATAGACTATTAGACACACATAAATCATTTTAAAGGATTACTCACCTCAAATGTTAAAAGAGTATCCTATATGAAAAGCAAAAAAAAATTTCTATCATTTGAGATGTTGTTGTTGTTTTAGGATATTTTAGGATTAAACTAAGTAAAACCTTAATACACTCAGAAAAAAGAGATCTCATCAAAAATAGGAGTGAAAATATTATCAACATTTTTAGAAAGATATTTTTCTTCTGAGCATTTTAATCGTTTTAATCTTGAAATATCCTGGCAGCCAAATCACCTACAACAACAAACGAAATACCAAATGATAGAAAAATATCTATACTTTAAAAAAATCTTTTTACCATTTGATGATAGTGACCATCTAAGGGAGTTAGTCCGATGGCAATTTTATTGGTTTTAGTATACTGGCTGACTATATGCAGGAGCCTCTTTCTTGCCTGATCCAAAACTGGGCTAAACCAATAATTTGGTAAAGATTATCAGAGAAATTTAGTAGATGTAACACTTAATAAAAATTTGAATGTTGGTAAATGTATATATAGTATATATGTGGGTATATCTCAAGGACTAGAAGTCTGAAGTCATGAAGCACCTCAATGGATAAGGTAATTTAACAGCAGTTTAGCGCATAGCCATCATGGTAGAGGAAACCTTATACCAATCTTTACACTCTCCATTGGGTGGCGCCCATTTACTCTGTCAAGATGCCAATATATGGATGGGAACGAGCAGTTGACAGGAAACTGGTATTGAACTGATTGGCTAGGCGGGTCAACGTGTATATTCTGGTGAATGACAGAGACAGCTTTCATCTAGTCGATATTCTAGTGAACGACAGAGGGAGCATTCGCCTATTCGATCGTACCTTGCTGGTACAACCAGTTGCGCCGCTTCATTTTAACTTTTTGTTTTATTCAACAAATGAACAAACAAAAACCTCTGCCACATTTATTTGATTGCACGTAACACATAATATGACAATTGTTGTACTGATGCCCTTACATTTATGAAATTCACAAAAATTACACCAAACCCATGCATAGCTAAAACAGGCACCTTGTTGTTCTATATTTATAAAGTTATCTATGGCCTAAAGTTTCACTCCAAGATAATTATTACTGAATTCTATTCTTTCTAAGGATATGCAACTCAACGAACCGGTAATTAGTATATCGTTAGTTTTATAAGAACTAGTATCTGAGTATCCGAGTATCTGAATACCTGGGTTCGATTCACATGCGAGGCAATCTGTTTATTGTAGAGAATCTAACAAGATGAGATAATCTGAACATGTTGAGTAGATGATGTATGTGGTGCTCATAAATCAACTAGTAAACTAGTAACAGTTGAGCCGCACCAGAACAGGACTTCCCATTGATATAGTTATTACTACAAATGCCAAAATGTTTTCTGATGGCATGGGTAATAGGTCCACCAAGGTTTGACATTGACTGATTAGATTACTACTACTTGTGCATATTTAACAGTTCCTGAATATGATAAGGGCTGTCATTACAATGAACTTAGCTGATGCTAATAATATAAACAGGTCAATCATCCCTAACCTAAAAAGTGACACGGATGTGCTGATGTGAAAGTCATGTGAAGCTTCTATGATGCGAATTCGGAGTTGTGCCCATGATGAGTTACCATGTGAAAAGTGTTTAAATGGACAAGAAAGTTAAGGATTTCGAAGCTATATAATGGTCATAGCGGTACAATCAGAACTGCCAAATCAAAATAAAAATGACCGAAGTGTAGAAAATGTTTCAAATGGAATAGGATGTGCGGCATTTTCTTCCGCATCGTTTGCAGAGCCATTTCCAACTATTACAAACATGAACCATTCAGTAAAAATTTGTGCGTAACAAAACTTGTTTGATTTGATATTTGTCACTTCCTGCGGATGAGGCAAACTTGTAGATTAACCGTGTCATAGATACGTAGAGACTGTTCAACTTGCACAGACATGACTGAAGGTTTACCACTTGTACAAAGTGCCAGATAATTTAAACAATTAGGTTGTTTTAGGATATACCTTACTGGAGTACAGCTATGATATTGTAGCCTTAAAAGAGGGGTGCTAAAACATTGATCAAACAAAGACTAACGCATTGATCTTTTTTTTCATTGGTTTCTAGTTTCGCCTTTTTGTCATGCTCCACTATAATTTTTAGCCAACCTTTTAAAAACTTTTTTCAAACTGATTCAAAGAGAAAGACTAAGCGGTGCTGTCATCGAAAGCAATCTCTTTCACATTTGGTCATATAGTGGCCATCGAGAACCGGCTCATATTTCAAAGACTGGCAAGTGACAGGCAACTTCACTACCTGCCACTGCTTATAGGCTTTTTTTATATCCATGCAATGGCGGGCAATCGGCTAGTCATAGAATATTGTCAACAATAATTTGACCAACCTCTTCGCATCTTATGGAGACTTCTTCTCCAATCTTTACTGGTCGAGCGCTAAAGCAGATGCCCTTGCAGAAACTCTCGACTCGCCGGGCAATCCGACCCTCCCCGTATAGCTGGATGTTCTCACTGTGAGTGCTATGGAAGGTCAGTGGCTCAGCATGACTCACTAAAGTTTTGTGACCTGCAGTAGTGTGACAAATTAGATTAGATTTAGAGACAGGGTCAGATAATTCCACAGTTCGTTAATACAGTCATACCTCGACATACGAGTTTAATGCGCTTTGGGACTGTGATCGTATGTTAATATACTTTCATCTAAAAGCGCTATTTTCTATATAAAATAACCAATACAAATTAATAGGTAGCATACTATGAAAAAACAACAGTAAAAAAGGATATTATGACAGAAAAATGTGTTTTTAATTGTTGTAATTCAATATCTACGCTAATAAAGTAAAAAATATTCAATCAGTTGTTATGATCTGCAGTAGAATCTCTATGTACGCTACTGTATGAAGTTTTTACCTTCGAGACAGACATTGTAAATAATGGTGGTCAGAGAAAAGCTTCCCAACAGTGCATTCCCAAGAATGCATTCAGTATACTAAACCTTTGAGACCATACGTAACGTAAACTTTAAATTTAACTTAAGTGAACTTAGCTTAACTTAACACTCACTTAAAACTAAGTTTTTATCTTTTACTAAACTCTAATTTCTGGTTTCGCGCTTTTTGCCTAGTATTCACTCTAACTTTTAGCCAATCCTTTAAAAACTTTTATTCAAACTGATTCGAGGAAAAAGACAGAGCAATACTGTTCTTGAAAGCAGCCTCTCATATACTTAGCCATATAGTGGCCATCGGAAACCGGCTCATATCTCAAAGACAACTCGTATCTCAAGGAAAAACCTTGCTCAAAAGTCTGCTAATATCTCGAGCTTCTGGTGTGCTGGGATGGTCGTATGTAGAGTTATGACTGTACACGCATTACACCAAACTTATAACCCATGACAAGTGAGCAGATGTTGAGATGAAGATCGAGATCAGAGAAAACTAGGGCAACAGTCCTTCCTAGTGGATATGTTACTTGAGGTGACAGGCTAACTACCCAAGTAATTACAGTAAACAATAAGATAAACTAATTAATTTATGAAATATAACAATATCGGTATAAAAAGTTGAGAAATTCAGCTCCTATGCATTGCTTTGAACAGATTGTATGCAATTCTAAACATTCACTAACCTGGTTCACATATACCGTAAAACCTCTATTTGAATGCCACCTATAATAGAGCGCCACTAGAAAAGAAGAGTTGAAAAACACACCCTCACCCTTTAATTGAATGACACCTCTGTTTAACCGCCACTTTGACATTCTTAGATCAGAACAAAAGTGTCCATAAAATGGTACTAATAATGACTGGGCTACATCAATTACAAGTAATTAATCCACTGTTGCTGTAGCAGTTGGCATGGTTCTAGTCAGGGTGTACCTGAGAATATCGATGGTCACAAGCATCAGAACTGTACTCTGACTCAGAGTCATGAAGGTTTAAATCCGATTCATTGTTTTCATCCATAATATGATTCATCCATAATATGATTCACAATCTTACCTGAAGACTTTAAAACATTTTGATGAACGCTGAGAATACTCTTCGGGAGCACCGTACGATGTAATGGCAGCCGTTGTTATGGCGTATTATTGTCCGTTTTCTGATTCCAAAGCTTTAGTTGTTTTTAAAGCTTGCTTTAAAGATTACTCATTTTAATAAAACCTTTAAAGCGACACCATCCAAATAATTGATCACTGTATCCAGCTAATATCTGTTACGAAATCCTTATTTGACTCATTCTGATACTTAGATGTACATATGAAAAATGGTTAAGCAAAAGGTTGAGGCAGACAGCATTAATGTCACTTCGCCCAAATGCGAATGCAAAATATAAGTGACATTACCATCGCTTCGTCCATAAAAGAGTTGAACTGATCTTTCCAAAACTCTGACGAATTAGTCAAAAATACAGCCCAACACTCTATTTGTACATCAGCTCTAATAAAACGCCACTAATAGGGAAAGGGTGCAAAATACAGCGCCATGGCATTCGTATAAAGGTTTTACAGTAATTCACAGAGTAAGTTACCTTCTGTTTATTCTTGACATTAATTACGAGGAAACACCTTTAGAAACTACTATTTGGAAAAGGCCAGCAAGCGCTGCAGTGGTGACACAGTCAGCTCAATGAGAAAAAATAATTTTACAGCTTGAGCCAACGGGTAATATATGGGATGCAGAACCAGGTGAAGACAACAGCTTCTGCTCCATTTTTTGTAACTTTGCAAGGTGGTGGGTTGGGCCGACACCTTCAGCGAAAAGATTTGGTCATTGACAAAGGCAAAGTGCTGACAAGTTTAAGCCAGTGCTTACTGATAATGACAGCCACTGGTATTACCAGAGCCTACATAAAAACCTGAAGCAGTGCGTATTATGCTACAAGCTTACTGCAAGCAGAGGTTGTGCATGTTTTTTAAGAGCATTATTGTTCAAATGATGGATCTGTTATCTGGTTATGTCCGAGTCCAGTGGGAAGGGAACCCCGACGACCAGAAATATGCCTAACTGCAGAGAGCAGTTTAAGGTTGGATGCCATTCTTGTTACCACCAGTAGCCATTTTTGAGAATTGAACATCTGTTGTTTGCGTATAAGGCATTCTAAACCGCTAGACCACGACTGTTCTTTTAATTAACTATACTATTCACAGGAATAGCTAAAATAACCCTTTATTGTTGATATGAGGCCACGGCCACAGTGCCACTGTATAACAAGCTAATTTTCAGTGCAAAACTTTGGAAAAAAATTGTTATAACGTTTTTTTAGCAGCTGTTTTACTCTGTGAGTTTTTTGCGACTTGAGGCTTTAGAACATGGCATAAAGAGTGAGAGAGTCTGAGTTTGTTAATAAGGTATAGAGGTTCGTTAACAAATCGTTATGGCAGCTTCTGCCAGTTGTTTTAGCCTGAGTTTCTTTAACCCATGACTTTGTTGCATCTTCTGGCCCCAGGATTGCTACCATATAAAATATGTAATGCATTAAATCAGAGACAGCGCATTCTGAAGTAGGGTCTAGTACTTTATAGATTTGCCATACCTTCCTAGTTTTGTGAGAGTTCATGAATTTATAACATTATCATGTGCATAATTACCAATAAATTGTGAAAAGATCAAAGGAAGGACAATTAAGTTGTGATTACATTTTATATTATTTACATTTTTCAGACTAAGATTACAAAAATATAGATAGCTAACTTATTACGAAATTTCCATAATCTATATACGGAATTGTAATACCTGCTAATTAAAAACTTGGCTCACATTTTTGTATTCATAACTTGTTTAAAAGGCAAACATTGATAAAACGAAATTTTGTTTGCATGTAAAAAGGAGTGTTAGATTAACAGTCTTCCATAACAAATACAATGATAAACTATAGTAGTGTGACAATTTGAATAAAAAAGTGCTTTGCAAGTAGTCTCAATGCCCTGCAATCATTTAGATTAGGCTCTACTAAAATCTAAGAGGAATTCACAGCCTTTCTGTTGTTGGTTCTAATTCCTCTAAACTCAACACTGAGCCCACATTTGCTGTTTATTTGATTATTGAGGTGCTTCTGGTGAACTTCAAATGTCAAAGTTTGAATATCTTCCAAGCCTAGTTCTTATAATTAATTATGTAAAACACAACACCATGTATCACAATTGAAATATGAAACAAAAAAATAAACAAAAAAATATCTTTGCAAAACCAATATTATTACCATTATTAGTATTACCAATTATTGTAATACCAAAGTATTACAATAATTGCTGCGAGGTGCGTGACACAAAAATCCCTGAATTTCATACCACCATATCACCATATGCTTTCATGCCGTTTACTGATGGTGATGAAATGTAAAAAATAAGCCAAATCACTATCAGAGAGAATACTAGATTTTTTTAAAGTTTTAGAAGTTATTCTGGCGTTTGTCTATTCTATAACCACTTGCAAACTAGTATGTGAAGCACCGTCAATAGCTGCAAATGCCAAGTATTATCAGTTACGCCATAAATTCTTATCAAGTAACTATTATTTAAGTTATATTAATAAAAAAGATGAAAAATTTTTTAATGATTTTTTAATGAAAATGTACCTTATATGGTACATTTTCAAAATCGCCATCCAAACACGCTATCTTTCTTTAAATAATGAAATTGTCACATGTACTTTTGCAGCGACTGTAGAATGCGTCCAGTACAATGGTCTTATGAGTAGCTTTTCAAATGAAATGGTGAGCTGCATAGTTGAAATCGATTGAAACAAACTAAGAAAAAAATGGAACCCGAAAACTCCCATACAAAAAGTACAAAAATCAAGCTGAATCGCTTTGCAAATCGTTAGAGCGAATCTTAGAAAATTTGTGATCACACATGTCTAGTTGAAATGAGACTCTTTATACATTGCAAAGCTAAGTTGCTAAACTTTGTGACCACTAAGATTCACACCGCGCAGGACCATTGTGCATCACTTTGGTGTTTTTACTTGAGAACAATAGCCGCACTTGATGAGGCCAGTTTTATAAACTAAAGGTTAATGGTTTCCCAAGACCACTCTGTCCGGTCTACCCTCATTCTCTGATCAAAGTTTGGTGACATCAACTTCTACAATCCTTCACATCGATTCTTCACGAGAGAGCTTTTATTAAACGACTAGAAACCTAATGATCCAAAATTTCATCGCTCAATTTATGACGGCCAGAATAAGCTACTAATAATCTACTAGTAGTTTGCTGTACTAAAAATGAAATTTTAAAAATTTTATCCTACGATTTTGTTCGTATTCTTTCATTTTAGGTTTCATAAAAATTTCCCAAGAGACTGTTTGTATTGAGAAGACAATGCTGATACACACGTTGAAGGCGTATTATTTGTAATATATTATATAAGAACTATGTTGTGAATTTGATAATGAAGACAATGGAACACAACTTTTAATGTAGCTACCTATGATGATATTCTTTTGCATGGAAAAACTCCAGATATTTTAGAATAAAAAGTGCCACCCTTCCAATTCATGATTCAAAAATATTTAAAAAAACAATTTGCCTTTGTCTGATTCATTACAGGATGCCTTCAAAAATTTAGAACATATAAATTACCAAATGCAATAAAATTATGTACAATACCGTTTTTGTGCATTTTAAATTAGTCTATTTGTAATAATTATTTTACATGTATATACATGAAACCAATATTCTGTTAAAACAGTCGTGAGCAGATATTAGCCCGAGTTATGAACATATTGGCCAACGTATAAATATTTCTAACCCCAACAAACCAGCAGATATTAGTCTACTACACATTCAACAGGAATTTGAATGTTTTATTTATTGTAAAAATGAAAAACCGGCAAAACTCACTTATGTAAAATAAATTGTAGAAATCTACTTTAGTCAATGAATAAAATTGTACAGCAAAATGAAATAGACTCAACCAAGAATAACCTATTATTATTATAAACAGGTTGTAAATAAAAGACGCTGAGCCTTGTTCCAAGTTTTGTTTAGTGATGTGAGTGGCTATACTCTTTTTCAATAAAGCTTGGTTGCATATTCACACCGAAATATAGACCTGATTGTGTGCAGTTTCCAACTTAATTAAAACCAAATTCATTTTATTTATCTTTGTTTATTTATTATGGAATTGATTTTCTTGGTGTGCAGTAGCAACAGCGGCAGGCTCTAACCTAGTGTGAGTGTAGAGACTAGAAGCACCTGGATCCCTAACTTCTGAGTCTATTTATAAGTGTTCAAGAAATTCAACCAATGTGTTGCTAAATACTAATTTCTTGTCAGCAGCCATTTTCATTTTTGGCCTATTTGAAAGGCCTTACATTATTCCGCGATATCCCACCAAATAGTAGTTCAATCAACTTGAAATCGACTAAATGTTAATAATTCTGTCTAGATAAAAGTGGAAAAAATACAATGAAACTATGCAGTCGAGTTTTTTTCCGAAAAGAAAGGAAATAGCAAAAAATAAGGTTCAGACTTTCAGAAAGCCTTCCATAGATTGTTTACAGGCTGTATTATAATTATTTTAACAAAAACTATGTGCATGATACAAAATAATATGCATGAAGAGACCAATGGGAAACCAATAAAATCAAGAACTATGATATCCACAAGTTATTTATGACATAAAACAGAAAGTTGAGGTTCCATAATACAGGTTCCATCCTTTTTGTTCGCCAACAGTGACATACAAAGATCATACAACGATCTTCGTACTTATTATAATTTAGCCGAGTGTGTTACTAATGATATACAGTCCCAATGATATACACCAATGGGGGGGCTGTATATCATTGGTGTTACTTAGTATATAATATGCTAATGGTCAGCTTCAACACAGAAAAAGGCTTACCTGAACTTGAAGAAGTATTACCCATACTTCAAAAGCAGGCCTTTTAGTCAGCCCAGGCAGCGATAGCAAATGTCGAAGGCCGCGTTCCCTACTGTTGTGTTCAAGAAACAAATAAACAGTAAAGTTGATCATTGTGAAATTGTCTTGCAAACTGTGATGAAGGGTAATTTGATGAAAATCAGTGTGATTCCTGCTAATTAGACTTAGAGAGCTACCAAGAAATATACACAAACAGCAAATGCTTACAATAGAACTTACCATACTTCCTCAGTTTAGGTTCGACAGTATTTGGCTAGTTAGTTTACGTAAGTAATATCAGCGCGTTGAGTAGACTCACTAACGTTTGTTTTTTACAAAATCACTTCAGACTTTTAAAAAAAACTGGCGACTGTTGTACTGAACAGCAATCTATGGTTACTACACTGGATTTAGTTAATGTAGTAGTACAGTACATAATCTACCCAGTACTCCACAGCTTTACTCCTTAGACGACATCAGTTCCCTATTACGGTTTGAAGTGAAATTTAGTGCGTGTGTAGCAGCTCTCTTCGGACTATAAAACCGAACAGCCGGTCTAACGGGGAAACACCATAGCCTATGAAAACAGCTATTTCCTACACGGCTTCAGATAGATTTAGCGTTAATTTTGTTAATAGAGGTAATAATGCAAAGATAAAGCACAAAGACAAAGGCTTAGGTCAAGGTGAAAGCGCCTTGAAATCAAGTCATCCGGAGGATCACCGATACGTGCTGTGAATTGGCAGCTCATTTAACTACCCTCTGTATTGTAATCGTAGTAAAGTACCATGGATTCTCATTCTCGTTCTGATCTTGAACTTGCAAAAGTGTTCGATTGTTCGAGGTAATCTGCTCCTAACTGCAACGTTGCTATCAAACCAACATTAAAATTATGATTAGATGATACGACGAAGCGTAAATATGTCGATAGGAAATGTTGGTCTAATCGTACTGCGAAAGCTTACTAGCTTGTAAAAACGTATATTTTTTAACGAAGAGAACACAAAATAAGCTTTGACGACTGAATACGAAACCATTACCTTAGATTCATATGTTGATATAAAATTTATGTGTCATTAACAACTGCTCAACATATGAGGCGGGCCGCTTGCCGCAACCGGCTCTAGTACGTTCTATGAAGAAGATGTAAGATTAAGTTAATTTTGAGATATGCAATGAATATTTCATATTTGAGACTCGTGTCTATTACAAATAGACATTCAAAGAGTATTGACAACCTAAAGACGTTGGCTCTGACATTAGGTGTGCCACATCAGCACAATGTGAAACCTGTACTTGATGATTTTGGTCTAAAATGAAACAAAAAAACCACATAAATGTGTTACTTTTGACCCTCCATGATATTATTGGGATAAGGCTACATGATGTTCATGAAATGCTCAGTTTTTTTAGCACTACTAGTAAGGAAATTCCCTTCTATGACTTTGTGGACAGGAATTTAAGGTTTAAATTTGTCTTTGTTTTTTGCCATGTCGACAGAAAAACTGTAACATTTCTTATTTGCCTTAAATATAAAGTTATGGTAGTGACCTAGCTAATTCTTCAGGGACCTTATCTCTGCAGAAAATTGTCGCTAGCTCCAACTATCGTTTGAGTGCTCTTGCAAGACTTAGCTGCTTCTCGAAATTATTTTGTATGTGAAAAAATCACCATGCAAGAAATTTATCTATCTTATCTTTAGACACTTATGTTTCTACTGGCCTATTATTAAGAAGGAAACTCAAAAAAATTGTATATCATGAATTCTAACAATCTATTAAGTTTGTGGTCAAAATTGTGCTTACTAAAAGATTATTATCAGAAATCAATTGAAACATCTAATGAGTGTATTTGGAATTATTCGCTGGCACAAATGAGACTTGGTGTTTCTTAACCCGTTTCTTGTTGCATTAACCCATTCTAAAGCCCACAAAAGTTCGACATAATGTATGTGCAAGTTATACATACATGTAATGGTTGAAACCCGTAACAAATACATGTTGAAATTATCTTATATTACTACATGATGGGTAAAAAATTTACACATGGAGCGAAGAACAGAAAAATGATGAATAAAAACTAAAGACGGTATGCTTGTTTAAACCATAACTGCCGCAATCCCCAAAGTAGAAGTTCTCAAATAGCAAATCAACTAACGTGATCACTATTTTTTTTATATTTATTGCTTCAAAAACTGTTCTTGGCAGTCATGGTTTAACTTTGCCATTGGCCATCTAAATGAGGCTAAGTGAAGATCGCAGGAAGTGGAAGGACGACAGTCAGAGGAAGCGGGTGTTTTAATGTTGTTTTGGTTTTTCTTTTACTCAGAATAACTGTTTTGAGAGAGAAAGTAAAATATTTATTTACATCACCCTGAACTGAAAAAACTGTCTTAATAGGTACAGAAAATGAAAGACTTGAATTGTTAGAAACTTAAGTTGTCCTACTATTATTTGACATATGATAATTCCATACTATACAATGAATAAAACTGCAACACTTGTCATTTACCAAATTTCGCTAGCAAATTATATTGAGTCAGGCGCATTGGATTTCATGTCAAAAGGAAGTAAATAGGTCAAAATACAAAACAGACGGAAGGCCCAAAATATGAAAGGCCTTTTGTATCGAGCAAAATAATTCATAAGTCAAAGCCAAAGGCATTCCTAGCATGTCTAGCAAAAGACATTTCATAACTTGAAAGTTTTGTATGTAGAATCTTTCATAAGTAGAAGTTCTACTGTACATTGTCTTTATAAAATCAGTCGAAATTGAGCATGTCTTAAGCATGACATATTATTATGGATTGTTAAGGGACGTGTTGGCATGTTCGATCTTGAAGTTTTAAACTCGACAGGCGAAACTAAACACTTGAAAGCTTGATACCCTAGGACACTTATATTTTGCTAGTATTTAGTTTCGTGAGTAGCACACAGAATAAAATTTCGCTGCAACCTAATTTCGTGGCTCTGATGAGTGCGAAAATATAGTGATGTGAAAATAAATGCAGTGGAAAAAACAGATTACATTCCTCAGGTCCAGTTTGCTAATAAAAAAAAATTCAATTTGGGACTAGTTCGTATTTGTAAACCACAGGTTGAAATGTGTGGGTGAGATCGGCAATTCAATTTGATCACTTGCTGCCATTTGTTTTTTAGACTATCAATGACGTCTAGGTTCCTCCCGCTGTGGCTTTCACACTCGAATCCCAAAAAAAAGAAAATAGATAGGTAGCAACCAACTTCACAACCAAAACTGTATAACCCTTACGCTGCCATAAACGCATTTATGCGTTTTCTAGGGGCCACTGCCATAAACGCATTTTTGGACTTTTTCAGCAATTGTCTGGTAACCTGATTTTATTATTTGTTGACCACATAACCCACGGTCTTTAAGTGTTTTATGAAATTGACTGTGTCGTCCGAAGATTTCTCTATAAAATCAGCCTAAAACAACGAAGCAATTTTAAACTTTTGTTTGAGAATTGCTAATCTAAAAACGAACATTTTTCTGTGAGTTCATTAACTACCCCGCGCAAGTCATAAAACAGGTAATTAGTTGTTGATGACATAATAGCCAATTTAGATTTTCGTGATTATACAGATAATTAAAGTAGAACTTGAAAAAATACTGTATACATATCATAAAGCAATATCGGCAATTTCGGTAAAATGGCTGGCACTAGGCCGGTAGCTAATTTGTACATGGTTGGCAGTGGAAGAGATAATGTGGTTAGACCTGATGAGGGTTGATATTGTTTTTAGTTGGTAATAAAATTCATCACTACAATAATTATACTGCAATTTTATGACTTCACCTACCAGACTTTCATCCTCATCAGTTACAAATTCGGTGACAACTGATATAATCTTAATTTGCTTTGCCATGCTGCTCAGTCGCTGTATTAGCTATAATGAGTTTACCAGAAATTTCCCATTGATCCCAACCACAGACGAAAATTGCCTGCATTTCTAATATGACGATTTTAATGTGAATATCAATGAGCAAAGCTATTTAACTTCGCGTTTTCGCTCGTCCGTTATGATAGTTTAGTTTCGCTCATTAAATTTTCGCGAGAGGATGACACCGCGAAAACGCGAAAGTTAGATGCCGCGAATACATAAGTGTCCTAGGGTAATGCTTTTCGCTGTTTCCTATAAAGTAGAACTAGTTTTTAATTTTCATAATGTTTTATTAAATTATTATTATGTAATGTTAAACTAGCTATCAAGTCTTTCAAAGGTGTAACTTAGCTTGCCGATCTTTTTAACACTAGTATGTGACAGTTCAGCAGACACATACCCAATTGTGACAACCTGTCAATCATTGTTTCTGTTAGCCAGAACACAAGGACATATCATAAATTAATAAGTAAAGACATAGACACAACACCAATGGCACAGAAATGCTATGAAGATGTAGCTATAAACAACAAAAATATGCTAGCATTTTCCTTTAGGTTTAAAAATGTTCTTGCTTTTGGTATTTTCTATAACAACCAAATAATATTCTCCTAGATATTACACACAAAACCACTAATGCCAGAACAGAAATCATAAAATTGGTTGTGGTTAAAGGTTTAATTGGATTTTAGAATATGTGGAGGGGCAGAGCAGACGTTTCTCATCCTTCTGTACTCACCAATTGGAGTGATACTATCAGTTCTCAGGCTATTCATGTTGTTCCACATTTACATCATATCCTGCGTTCTTCCCCTCAACCTAGCCATCTGCAGGTATGTTATTGTATTGTGCATTTCTGGCCGCAATGAGAATTTCAACATCAACTCCCCGACAAGAATCACACTATTCATGAAGTACTTTAAGGCAGAACATCAAGTTGTCAAAACTAAAGAATGCTGGCGGTAAAACTACTTAGCTGCCGACAGTTGGCAGAATTGCCCGGCGTCAGACAATTTTTGCCAACTTGCACAAAACAGGAATGTATTTAAAAATTAACTTACACAAAATTTTAGAACATTTAATCAGAAAGTATTGATATTTTAGTATCATTTGCAATTGTTTTTGATGTTTGAGGTGATCTGACTGCCAGAATGTTTAACGCATTCAAATCAGGCGAAAATGCGCTTATGACGCCTATGGTTGCAAAGAGACAGACAGAATAAAGACGTGCAACGAATTGAATGCAATATCTGATATCAACTACAAAAACGATAGCAACTAGTATATATCACTTCACACATATTTTTCATCGGAGCATTTTAGTTGCGATCAAGTTTTATCGAATGTAATCTTGAAACATCATTGTCAAAAATTTGGCAGTCAGATCACCTCAAACATAGAAAACAATCACAAATGATCGGAAAATACCGATACTTTCTAATAAAATCTACTAACATTTTGTGTAAGTTCATCATTAAACTGCTAACAGAAAATCCTCTTTACAATTAAAATCAGTATTAAAGAATAGAGAAAGCATAATATTTTTATGCTTCATTATTTATCTTGAGGTGTTGACTGATGTTCTAAAAAAAGAATCAAGGAGATTGACCAACCAGAAGCTGAGATATAGCCAGCCAAACACAGGTCTACCAAAAAACATAAGTTTTTTTGTAGTCATCAATATATGACGTATGAAATCGACTTGTGTGCCATTGGTCAATTAAGCCAACTAATGGGCTCTCCTATAACAATCACGGCGTTTTAATTGGTTTAATCCCTGGAAGTATAGAAAAATCAAATTGGGCCTAACAATCATTGCTCTGAGAATTCCGAACCAGTCCCTCTGACGTGCAGATTAGTTTTAGAATAAAATAATTACACGCATCTATTATTTCGCAACATTCTGCTATCACTTTCTACAAATTATATTAGTTACATCATTTATTCTATACGCAGTTATATTATTATTTTGTATAATATGCATTATGACTATTATATTAATCATAAAAAATAATCATAGATAAGATAATAGATCAATAGAAAAATCAAATCAAAAGTTATCGTTTTCTTTTCTTACAGCAAGAGCAGCACGGTCAAGTTATTCTTTTTTAAGATTATGGCTGTAGTGAACTTACAGTCTGTTAATAGTGACGATAATCATGAAAATCAACTAAATGCTGCCGTAGATACACAATAGAAAAATGATGAATGAACAAAAATTCACATTCTCATTTCTTATTCTAAACGAACTGCAATCGCGGATGTCGCATATAGACTATACACGCGCCGTTCGTTGAACAGAGGATCTTCGGAGCATATCCGTGGAGATCGAGTTAAAATTTGAAGCACAATAGTCAAAATCTGCTCTTCTGTTTTGAAAAATCACGGCAGGGGTTGTGGGCAAATGCCTTTACCACACAATGTTTGCTTGATTTTCCTGAGAAACCAGAGCTAGTCTGTAAATTATTTACTATCGCGAGAAGAGTTTCCCATCTCGTAGCCAAAACAATCATTATACGTAACGGCGGTAAGGGTGCACAACTCTGGCACATGAACATTAAGTCGATTTTATACCGTCACAGTTTTCGGGATTTTCGAAGGGTTTTCCTCTGATTCTTTATTAGGTAGACCTGTGTTTGGCTGGTTATATCTCAGCTTCTAGTGGGTCAATCTTCTTGATTCTTTTTTTAGAGCATCAGTCAACACCTCAAGATAACTAATAAAGCATAATAATATTATGCTTTCTCTATTCTTTAACACTTGGTTACCTTGTTAGTTGTTCTTTATTCGACGACTTCATCAAAAATATCTTGAGATGCCGGTCAAGCCATGCTGTACCACTCTCTTCCCTTATGTTATTTAAAAGTCTCGATGCATTCATCTATTGGTAGAGGAATATTGAAGATGATGCTCGCTCTGTGCGGACTGGTGGTGAGGGTCAAGGATGAGCATCACAGAAGAGACTCGTGTCCGGTTATTATCTGCAATTATATATCTCCTGTTGATAGGCTTACTCTTAGTCTGATACAGCCCAACATTATGGTAGGTACTAATTATCTTCCACCTCAACCTACTTTCTATGCTATATGTGATGGCTGCAGTCATTTTGGCCTGGAACACAAGTTTTTAGTGAAATCAATAGAACAAAATCTCAGAAATACAGTGCACTTTAACTTTTGTAAATACATTTATTATAACCAAAGTTACAGCCATTTTAAGGCATGGTAACACGATATAGGCGCATAAAATTGAAATCCAGAAAACGATACATAAAGTAAAAAGTTTACCTTCATTTTTTATAAACTGTTTGTTTACCCACATAGCAACAGTGTGTTTAAATGGTATGACCAGGCAAAAAAGTTGCTTATGGGGTAAAAGAATATTATTACAACCTTAAACTGAAAATGCCATGTGCAAGCCAAATTGACCACGCTTCCATTGTGATAATAATACAAAAACACTGAACAGGCCAAACTGACTGAAGTCATCACATATAGTAATGGGCTCGCGTAGTTGTGTAAACTTCCTCTGATGCATCTGAGTAGGGTTACTAAAACTGCCCTGGAGGTTTAGCAGGTCTCTCGCTTTATTAAGGTCATGAGTAGTTAGCTCAAAGTTTTACTGAAAATGTTTTCATTTAATGCAGATCAATTTTGGGTTTGACTGTCGATAAGAGGTTCCTAGTTCAAATGTCAGGAACACACGCTTTTAGGTTGATCATAAATGTAAAAGCTCACTGTTAATTTTATTTTTAATATTACTCTTAATATTATTGTTGCTATTTATATCTATATTAATATAGATATAAATATTTGAAGATATCTGGTCTCAAAGCTTTATTTTGTTCAAGAGAACCAGCCTCTTAAGCACCCACTTACAGCCACTTACAGCCACCCACTTACGTTTTTGAGCTTTTAACAGCTTGTAATCACATTTCCACATATTTTGCACCTACAACAGAGTATGACATGGTGAATTTTTTGATATCAAATAATTGTAATGTGAATTTTATTGCAAGTCAACCTTTTAGATCGTTAATTATCCAATAGATTTTATAGTATACTATAGTATACTATAGTATACTATAGTATACTATAGTATACTATAGTATACTATAGTATACTATAGTATACTATAGTATACTATAGTATACTATAGTATACTATAGTATACTATAGTATACTATAGTATACTATAGTATACTATAGTATACTATAGTATACTATAGTATACTATAGTATACTATAGATGATACTATGGAGTAGCATTTTCATTTGCCGAACTTAGTGTCCACCCGTAGTTAGGCAATACCATGCAGTTTCTTTATGCTTTTCAGGCGAATGAATGGGGTCTCCCAGCGTTTCTCTCTTGGCTGTTCGGCTTGAGGAATTTACATGGTGAAAACTCTCGGGAAGCCTTCTTACAGAATGCCAGAGGTCTTTGTGAAGGTAAGTCCGCATTGTGCTAATGTGCATGGAAGTAATATGTGAAGGTAAGTGCCATTGAAGTAATCAGCTTAGAAGTAACTCTGTATTGAGGTAAGTTCGAATTAACATCATTTTCTTGCAAGTAAGTCTATGTCCTGATAAGTCTGCATTGAGGTAATCTGCTTGGATGTAGGTCTGTGTTTAGGTAAATCTGCATTGTGGTAATGTGCATAAAAGTCTGAGTAAAGGTAAGTTCATATTGAAGCAAATCTGCACCAAGGTAAGTCTGTGTTGACGTTAATCTGTGTTCAGGTAAACCAGTATTGAGGTTAGTCTCCATCAAGGTAAGTCTGTGTTGACATTATTCTGTGTCCAGGTAAGTCCGCATTGTGGTACGCCTCCGTCAAGGTAAGTCTGTGTTAACATTAGTCTGTGTTGAGGTAAGTGTGCACTGAGACATGTCTACATTAAGATAAACTTGTATTTCGTTAAGGTAAGTCTATTGAGGGGCGTGTCATTTTCATTGGTTACAAAGATGGTAGCTTTAGAATGTGTATCTGTCAAGTTTTAGCTATCTGACTTAGTAGTCTGAGAACCTACTTTGACTCCACTAAGCCAATCAACTGTTTCCAATAGAATTATGCATATAAATCAGTAACTCCAGATCATCTGACATTACTCAAGCTGGCTGACAAACTTGTAATTGCTTTTAACGTCTGTCAACTATCGTTGAATAGCCTGTCAGTTTGTTAATTAGAATATCTAGTTGTTGGTTGATTTGTTAGTATGTCAGTAGATTGGTAGAATAGCTAGCTGCTTGGTTGGTTGATTGGCTGGCTGGTTTATTGGCTGGCTGATTGATTGGCTGGTCGATTGGTTGGCTGGTTGATTGGCTAACTGGTTGATTGGCTGGCTGATTGATTGGCTGGTCGATTGTTTAGCTGGTTTATTGCCAGGTCTATTGGTTGATTGATTGGTCAGTAAATAGTTGGTTAGTTGGTGGCTGATTGTTTGGATGCCAGGCTAATTGGTTTATTGTTCAATTAGTTAGTCAGTTAATGAGTGGATCGGTGATTTTGATATATAATATTAAAGTTCTGAAAATTATGCTTAGATTTTCTTTCGCGGCAATTAAAATTGATGAATAACAAGAGCTTATCTTTTTATCTATATATCAGCATGCATGCAAGAGACAACGAAACTTCTCCCTGGCTGATTGTTATGCCACATTCGGTCCTTTCCGGTATGATAAAGATTGGCTATTGCAAGACAATTATTTTGAAATTCAATGCATGGTGAATTGATACAACTACTGTATCATGCTTTGCATACATCAGTCAAGTGTAGAAAAAGGCTTGATATATCCCCTTAGGGTTTGTTAGCGATATTTAGGTAGCGTTTTGTGTCTGTTTTAGAGACGAGTATGCCACTGTTCACTCGACCCGAAGGGCTTCCAACTTCAGGCAAATATGCACTTTTAAAGTTCAGGTAATTCTAATGCATTCACGTCAATTTTAATACTGTTTCACCTATATCATATGATCAGCTCTCGCAATGTCTTTAGTTGCAACTTCACCATGTCAGCCTTCATGGTGTGTTGGTAAGAGAGAGTATTGGTAGAGTAACAAGGGAGTGTTGGTAAGAGAGAGTATTGGTAGGGTAGCAGTGTAGTGCTGGTAAGAGAGAGTATTGGTAAGGTAACAGTGGAGTGTTGGTAAGAGAGAGTATTGGTAGGGTAGCAGTGGAGTGTTGGTAAGAGAGAGTATTGGTAGGGTAGCCGTGTAGTGCTGGTAAGAGAGAGTATGGGTAGGGTAGCAGTTGAGTGTTGGCAAGAGAAAGTATTGGTAGGGTAGCAGTGGAGTGTTGGTAAGAGAGAGTATTGGTAGGGTAACAGTGGAGTGTTGGCAAGAGAGAGTATTGGTAGGGTAGCAGTGGAGTGTTGGTAAGAGAGAGTATTGGTAGGGTGGCAGTGGAGTGTTGGTAAGAGAGAGTATTGGTAGGGTAGCAGTTGAGTGTTGGCAAGAGAGAGTATTGGTAGGGTAGCAGTGGAGTGTTGGTAAGAGAGAGTATTGGTAGGGTAACAGCGGAGTGTTGGCAAGAGAGAGTATTGGTAGGGTAGCAGTGGAGTGTTGGTAAGAGAGAGTATTGGTAGGGTAACAGTGGAGTGTTGGTAAGAGAGAGTATTGGTAGGATAGCAGTGGAGTGTTGGTAAGAGAGAGTATTGGTAGGGTAACAGTGGAGTGTTGGTAAGAGAGAGTATTGGTAGGATAGCAGTGGAGTGTTGGTAATAGAAAGTATTGGTAGGGTAACAGTGTAGTGTTGGTAAGAAAGAGTATTGGTAGGGAAGCAGTGTAATGCTGGTAAGAGAGAGTATTGGTAAGGTAACAGTGGAGTGTTGGTAAGAGAGAGTATTGGTAGGGTAGCAGTGTAGTGCTGGTAAGAGAGAGTATGGGTAGGGTAGCAGTTGAGTGTTGGCAAGAGAGAGTATTGGTAGGGTAGCAGTGGAGTGTTGGTAAGAGAGAGTATTGGTAGGGTAACAGCGGAGTGTTGGCAAGAGAGAGTATTGGTAGGGTAGCAGTGGAGTGTTGGTAAGAGAGAGTATTGGTAGGGTAACAGTGGAGTGTTGGTAAGAGAGAGTATTGGTAGGATAGCAGTGGAGTGTTGGTAATAGAAAGTATTGGTAGGGTAACAGTGTAGTGTTGGTAAGAAAGAGTATTGGTAGGGTAACAGTGGAGTGTTGGTAAGAGAGAGTATTGGTAGGGTTGCAGTGTAGTGCTGGTAAGAGAGAGTATTAGTAGGGTAGCAGTGGAGTGTTGGTAAGGGAGAGCATTGGTAGGGTAGCAGTGGAGTGTTGGCAAGAGAGAGTATTGGTAGAGTAAAAGTGGAGTGTTGGTAAGAGAAAGTATTGGTAGGGTAACAGTGGAGTGTTGGTAAGAGAGAGTATTGGTAGGGTGGCAGTGGAGTGTTGGTAAGAGAGAGTATTGGTAGGGTAGCAGTGTAGTGTTGGTAAGGGAGAGCATTGGTAGGGTAGCAGTGGAGTGTTGGCAAGAGAGAGTATTGGTAGAGTAAAAGTGGAGTGTTGGTAAGAGAGAGTATTGGTAGGGTAACAGTGGAGTTTTAGTAAGAGAGAGTATTGGTAGGGTAGGGTAACAGTGGAGTGTTAGTAAGAGAGAGTATTGGTAGGGTTGCAGTGGAGTGTTGGTAAGAGAGAGTATTGGTAGGGTAGCAGTGGAGTGCTGGTAAGAGAGAGTATTGGTAGGGTAGCAATGGAGTGTTGGTAAGAGAGAGTATTGGTAGGGTAGCAGTGGAGTGCTGGTAAGAGAGAGTATTGGTAGGGAAGCAGTGGAGTGTTGGTAAGAGAGAGTATTGGTAGGGTAACAGTGGTGTGTTGGTAAGAGATGTATCCCTTTCTTGTTGCAGTAGCTGGCCATTCAGTATTAGTGATTCTGTCCAGCCTGTGGTCTTGCAGGCCAGCAGACCCATGTCGATAGCTATGGTGAGTCCTACCATTTATCAACTCATTAGATAAGTTAGCCTTAAAGCATTGAATTTATTAAATTGTACTATTAAAGGTGTTTCGTGATAGATACCAGGTTTCTGTGGTGCTGCCACTGGATTTTTCAATGTGTCTGACAAAATATTTGTGATAGATTAACTTGGCCTCCTCTATCAGATTATCATGTGCAGTTCTTCTTCGACGAGTTCAATTACCGGCAGCACCTTTACCTCTTGTGCCCAGTTTGCATCAGTTCTACTAGATTAGATTTTAAGCAACATGTGTTTGGTATTTTGACAGCTGTTTGTGCAGACACCCTACAGCATTGCATTGTCTACAAAAAAGAAAACAGAAACTTTGCATAGCGCTCTTAATAACACTTATTGCGCAATACCGATATGAACATTAGCCTCAGTTTAGTTGTAGCTGCGTATTTATTGCTCAACATGTAAAATGTCTCTAAATACAATAAAGCAAATGTTTATGTTCATCTGTAAACTTATCAATAATTATGTGTAAATTTCAGCGTTTGTCTGTCGTTCGTGTGTCCAGTTTTTAAGGATTAAAATATAGTAACGAAACATCCGCTTCGCATTGGATATGAGCTCGGAACCTCCAGGTCTGCAGAGAGGTGTGCTAAACTACAGACTACTATGCTACGTTGCCATACTAAGAAATCATTGTTCACATACTTATGCAGTGCTTGCGAAAATACTATTGGCCAGTTTGACATTACGCTTAACGTCAAGTTGGCTTCGCTGCTCTTGTTATAGTAAAGATTCAGACTAGCTTAAGTTACTCAAGTTCATTGGGTGATTATTCTATTACCCGTGCAATGCCAGGCATTCAACTAGTAAACTTATAAAGTTTATAGGTCCACAAACTTTATAAACTTGTCCAAGGGCTTGCGACAGCCACATATCTAACTCTTGAGTTTGTTTTTTTATTCCTGTAATATCCTCTATTCTTAGTGTATATTTCCATTTCCTTGGTAAACTTTAGCTCAGATTTTGCTTGCTCAGCCTTGGTTGCACGGGGGATTAAGGGTGTGTCTTAAGTTATTTCTTATTGTCCTTTTTGTGTAAACTTTAACTGGTACTACCAGCCATTAAGTATGTCTTATGGGCATCTATTATAAGCTACCATAAAGTTGGAGCTTTTTCCATCTTTTCTTAGACTTTGAACATTCTGAAATGTCACAAACGCTTGCGTAGACTTGTTTTCATTTTCTAGTATATTCACCACATTACTATGTGAATACTGTAGGAACTTGAGAGAGACAAACTTTCATAGGCTTAAAATATTACTGTTATGCCATATCATTCATATAAACAACAACATAACCTTGTGTAATAAAGTGAATTATCAATTATTATAGTTTTCTATAAATTAAACTCAAAAATTGTGCTTCTAAGCAGTATTAAAGGCTAACCTTTTGTATTTTGAATTTTAAAAAAGCAGAATAACATCGTTGGATCAAATTTTGAACAATTTTTTCCATGTTTCTTGTGCAATGTACTACAATTTCATTAAATATTAAATTATGCATTTCTTCACAAGCGCCTGATTGAATGAGCCAGATGAACCATAATGTTAGTAGAAATCAAATTGTGTGGACTGCAGCAACACGGAATATTGACATTCTATGGTCGTGGGTCTAATCCTGGTTTTAGTGTTATGAAAAATAAATATGAATAAATGTATTATTGAAGCTTCCATATCAACACATATGATAATTTGGCTAGTTCTTTGCAAGGCAGTCGAATCTGCAGATAAACACTCTATGGCCATGATTTTCTTTTCAGACCACGATAAGAAGCAATGTTCTTTCTGACATATTCTGGTTTATCTTTACTCCTTACACAGTCTTCACTGTCAGGTAAGGACGGGAGGTGGTAGGTCTGTATTTCATGTTTGCTTGTCATCCTGCTAGTGCAGTTATGATTGCTGAAGTGAATTGGTTGTTGTAAGATTATTCATGTGTTTGGCAAATGCTACCATTTGTATCTGCTCTCTGTAGGGTGTGTTAGCCTTTGTTCAAATGCTTTTGCAGCAAGCTTACTTTTCAAACTTTTAAACTCTACTAAAAATTACAAGCTCACTGTTGTAAAAGTTTTTGTCGCCACTAATAAAATTATAATAGCTAATTCTCTGGCCAATATTGATATTACAGACAAATAGTAGGTACATAGTTGTAAACAGCTCCGACAGGAAGACATGTTTGAGTGGTCTGTGTAGGAACTCATGCTTTCTCCATCATTACTAATCAAATTTGATAGTTATTACAATTTTCTAAAAGTCAAAAATAAATCTTTTCTAAAATATAACTAAAATCACCAACATTGATTACCTAAACCAATACATGCAAACTTGCCGAACAGTAAATATGAAAATGTTTTTTTTTTCGTTATACTGTGTTACCATGAGTGGCAGAAAAAATAGGTAGATAGACATGCGTGAAATGCCCCAGCAAACATCAAAAGGCGGACCAAGAGTAGCAACTCTAACTCTAATTTTGGTCCAGTTTAGAAAATGAAAATTGGGTCGAAATTATTTGACCCAATTTTTAAAGTTTGTGCAGCACTTTGATGACACCTTCTTTAATGGTAACATGTTGATCTCAACTTGCAATAGCGTTCAGGAGTCTAGTAAGACTACCAGCTCTTGTGAACAAAAATAGTATGTTAAGTCTGTGAGGAGTCTATGTGTGGCTTATCTTTAGTAATCAATATAAACAATAGCACTAAGCATATTTTAATGAAGATGCTGGGTTGTCAAAGAAGCCTCTTATTTAAATTTCCTTTACGGCCAGTACTTTGACTACCGTTAAGGACCTGAAAATATTGAGGACCTTCCCACTCCATTAATCTTGCTAGAGCGATCTCTGAACACAAAGTAAGAGTGAAACCAAGATGGCAAGTGAAGCACTGTTTTGTGTTTTACCTCATCATTTAGCTCTAATTGGTTATTTCTTTGTGGTTTACTCTATTCCTTAGCTCTGATTGGTTATTGCTTTATGTTTTACCTCATCAATTAGCTCTGATTGGTTATTCATTCTATTTGTGTTTAAAATTTGTATTTAAACACTAATAGATTTAGATTTTAGATGTCAAACACAAATTATTTGTTTTAAATATTTGTGTTTCTAAATCTGAGGCATTTCAGCATGCACATTTGCTCAGGCAGATTTCTCGCTCAAGTGGTACTTTTATTGCCTATGATTATTACTGAGTTTGCATACAGTGATAGTGTAGCAGGACCTAGTTGTGCCAGCTACTGCTCAACTCTGCCACAATCAGATCCTGATTCCATAGAGTGCCCTAGTAGAGCCATGGTCGTGCTAAGCCTTATGTTAAGCTTTAGCGAGATATATGCGCGCACAAGGGTGACGTCGTTGATCGCTTAGGCGTTTCCATGGCACAAAGATGGCGCATCACCAGCGTGCTTTGGTTCCAAACAGTGACACAGAATCATGACAGAATAAGAACAACATGACTGTTTCCATGATGGCATTGCACTACCGCTGTGGAAAACTTAGTATATGGGGAAAGTATTAGGTTTGATTTCACATGAAATTTCTTACCGAGATTTGATATTTTTGTTCATATTGGTTGCATGCTGTTGTCTCTCAGATACTTGCCAGTAGAGATGAGGGGAGAGCAGACAGCTGAAGATTTCAGTGAGGTAGTAAGAGAAGGAATGGCGGCTACGCTGGGAGTTTGTTGTTCCAGGTACAGCAGGCATGACAGCCGGGAACTTGTAAAAAGGATAATTCGTGAAGGCAAGTCGTGTGAAGGTAAGAGTCAGCATGTAAGTAGTTTTTGCTTCAAACTTACACAAAATTTTAGTAGATTTTATCAGAAAGTATCAGTATTTTTCTATTTTTGCGATTATTTTTGATGTTTGAGGTTATTTGAAGGCCAGGATGTTTCAAGATTAAAATCAATAAAACTAGATTGCAGTTAAAATGCTCAGATAAAAATTACGTGCGAAATGAGATCACTAGTTGCTATCGTTGTAGTTGATATCAGCTATTCAAGTTGCAGTGTTACGCGTATTTACTTTGTTGGTCTCTTGGCAATTATAGATGTCATAATGGCACTTTCAAAAAATCAAATAGATTTTGTGTAGCTTCATCTTTGACAATGACATTGTTTCCTAAATACGTTGTTATTATCTACTTTCAAGGCTGATCAAGTTTTACTACATGTAGAATTCCTTTATATTTGTTCAAACAAGCACATCGTGAGTTTATTTGCTTTGAGATGATTTGCACATCATGGTTGAGTTGTACATCAGTGGCAAAAGTCGGAATTATTTTTCCTTTCTAGTGTCTAACTTAAATAACGTTGCATTTATCTGTCTTTTTTTATACAGTATATCTTGTCACGAATCGTCGGACCTATACGTAATAAAGTCTCTGTCTAAGTTTAAGGTATTTTGTTACGCCTGCTCTAGACGTTGTTAGTCTTTTTTTTTATAAGTGAGAAAAATTCAGTGATGACGAAAAATCTCATAACCATTTGAGTGTATCTTTTAAAAAATTGCTGCAAAAACCCAAGGATTTCATATCGCCTAGCAATTACCTCAGATCTGAGCATATTACATTATGCCTAGGTTTGAGGTCTTCCTGTGCATGATGTACTGCTTTTATAGCTTTGTCTCATTTATTCAGAGAATCAAATTACAGTAAAAGCATAACTCGTTGAAGACAGATTTTGACAATTCATATTTATAGATTTTTCAGGTGTTGATTGGTGTTGCGCTTTATGTTTTGCTTCACTACCAGTAATTACTTTTCTGTTTAACAGTTAGCCAATCATCTGCAAGGAATGCTGGTCAGCAGTTAGCCCCTAATCTAGAGGCTATGGTACAACATTGTAAGGAGGTGGTACCACAGGTGCCTCTAACTGTCCTTCGAGCAGAAATATTGAGAACGGAGGTTTGTTATAAAATAAGCTTTTTGTAAAGCCATGTTTAGAAGTTCCCAACAATCAATCTCAGTAGTATTCAGAACTAGAGATCTAGATATATCGATGCTGGAAAATTTTTCAAATCACTGAGTCAGGTTTCCATTTTACTATCTTCAGTATTCACCAGCAGTTGTCTACTCTCTTTTGTTATGTCAAGAGGGGACAAGACCAAATTAATCGATTACAGTTGTATGACACATGTAGCTTTAGTCAGTTCTAAACAGGGTGAGGACAATCTCTATCAGTTGCTGTTGTTAAACTAAGAAATAAATTCCGGAATGGAGTTTTTTTCACTCAAGTGGAGTTCACTGAATATAATATTTTTAAAAATGTTTTTTTTTTTATAAAATCTTAAATTGCGTTTGTGTGCCGATAATTAGACAGATTTTGACAAAATCTTGAAACATTTTTAGTTCCTGAAAGTAAACATTTTTGTCTGTTGTTTATTGGCCAATCAAGATTCTGTCAAAATCTGTCTGATTATCGGCGAGTTTACACACACACGCGCACAGTTTACACACACGCGCACACATGCACACAGCTTTCTGTTGTTATCTTGTTAACAAAATAGATATAAAGCGCAAACCAGATATGGATGTTTTCTGAAATTTGAAAAAAATTTAAGTTCTACAATTTAGATTTAGACCAATTTTACAATTTTGACAATTTAAATAACAATAGATCGTTCTAGTAAGATATCGTAGCAGAGCGTTTTTTTCTGCCCAACATTGAAACAAAATTGTTTAATTTTCTATTGTGTACTTTACAGTGCTGCCTCCACCATTGAAAGTAGAAGCAATGCTGCAACTAGTATTGTATGTACAAGGCAATACTACTGCGCTTAGCATCTTGTATACGAGTGAACAATGATTTTAGCATTTGACAGGGTCATGAGAGGTCAAGTGGGGTCATGTGTTTTGTGACACATGACACCACTTGAATAGCCTAGTTTTTGTTGACATCCAAGTACAGTGAGATCTCAATGTACAAAGTTCATCTACTCCGATCGATGTTCGATTTTTATGTCGCAGGGGTTGTATTCTGGAGCAAGCATTTTTATAAGAATATATTACACTATATATTATATATATTATGTTTATTTCAATCTGCAGTCCCAAAAATAATAATCAATAGTTGCAGCAGTCAACTGTAGTATTAAAATGAAATCATACAAAACGATGTAAAACACCATATATAAAAACTTAAATTATTTGTGGACACTAGGTTAATAAAACAATTTTAGTACACAAGTTGCCAAGTGTACAAAAAGTTGTATTTGTACTTTGATTTAGAACAGAAGTGTAGGCTCAGCGATATTTAATTTCAGTAGTGTTAGAGTATTAGAGATATGGGACATAAGTTATTAGTAGTGTTGGAGTATTGGAGATATGGGACATAGGTTATTCTAACTTGCACTAGATACAATTTAAATGTATCACTTTATCATTGTTGTTTTGTATTTTTGGCCGCTTTATAGACTTTCACTTACAAATGTGTAATGTTTAAAAAAATTTCAAACACCGTATTTTGAAACTTACTTTGTATGTGAAGACAAATATTTACGCCACAATTTTATCATATTTCAAGAAACTTTCAAGTATGTAGAGCTGGTCATGAGTAAAGGACTTTCATATAAATTTATACAAATCACTTGTGCATTTCTTGTTACGGCTGTTATGATTTTAAAAGAAGAGCATAACTCCTAAATGTCCTTTGGCTGACCTTTAGAGACCGTAAAGCGACACAACTCTGAACTCATCCCTATTTTCTGTCTCTGTAGGATTCAGAGGCCACCCTCAGTAATATATTTGAAGGGAACCTGCAATACGAACCAGAAACACAACCATTAACTCAGTCAGTATCAGATTCTGGTGGACCAAAGGTTTGTATGATTATACATGCTTTTATTTTTATTTAGTAACCCTGTTTAGGCAAAAAAGCTATAAAATCGGAATCAGCGGAACAGCTCGCCAGTCGAAATAGAATATTGATCGCTGTAGTGTCAAATTGGGTCTCATTCATATACAGACATCTATACAGCGAAACATTTCTTCTGTTCTTGTATTATATATGGAGCGATGGTTGGTGCAGTTCGCTGTTCGAAAACTGTTGTAGGAATATTTCAATACTCTCACCAGCATTAGTTTAGTCAGCGAAGGTATTGCTAGGGATAACCAGAGCCGTATAGCTTCACAGAGTTCTGTGACCAACGGAAGCGTATATGGTAGCTCGCCCATTTCCAAACAAACAGGCCATGCCCGCTATGTTTATATAAGTTATAATCGAAAGGCTGCAACATTAACCAACAAAAATTACTCCCGATGGCAGTCACTCCGAAAGTGATTGTTGGATTATACACCATTTGAAAGAGGACAAAATTCCCTACAAGAAGCTACCAATAACTTAAAAACGTAAAGTAAATGCAAAAAAAGAGGTAATGAGAGTGAGGTATGAATATTCCATTAGAGATCAGTAGGCTATGTTGATCGGGTTTGTTTGGAAACAGGCGGTTTTATTTCCGGTTTTGGTCGCGAGACTCTGTGAAGCTATACGACTCTGGGGATAACTATCTCCTTTGTCACCTATTGGGTCAGCCAGGTTTTCATATGGCTTTCATAAGCTGAACACTGTGACATGGAAAGGTCTCTTGTGATTGGCTCACATATATATACACGGGTACATGTAGGCCATGACAGTCTTTTAAAACACACAAAAGATTGTCTAGAAACAAAACGTTGCATACGATCACTGATACCACTAGGGATTGTAGCTCTGAGCCAGTCCGAGCAAAATAGTCATTTGAGGCAGTCAATCAGTGCATCACACAGTTGTCAACCAGTGTATTTGAGGCAGTCAATCAGTGCATCACACAGTTGTCAACCAGTGTATTTGAGGCAGTCAATCGGTGCATCACACAGTTGTCAACCAGTGTATTTGAGGCAGTCAATCTGTGCATCACACAGTTGTCAACCAGTGTATTAGAGGCAGTCAATCGGTGCATCACACAGTTGTCAACCAGTGTATTTGAGGCAGTCAATTGGTGCATCACACAGTTGTCAACCAGTATATTAGAGGCAGTCAACCAGTGCATCACACAGTGTATTACCATGACAGTATGTCAACCAGTGTATTAGCTTTGATTTCTTATGTATTTCTCAAAACAACTTTTTGAGTGTTTCAGTCTGTTTTCGGACATGGTAGAAACATACTAGATCGTCATAATGCTTACAGGGTTACTCATGTCAAATTTTAATATATTTTATCGGAAAGTATAGATATTTTTCCGTCATTTAAGTTTTTGTTTGCTGTTGTTTTGATCTGACTGCCCAGAGGCTTCAAAATTGAAATCGAAAAAACTTTGCAGTAAAAACGTTCCTCGCTTTCCCAAAATTGACGTCAATAATCACACATATTGTTTATGAGCGATAAATATACGGTCTCATACGGGCATTCTTGTTTACACAGAATTTAGAGAAAAGCAATGGGACAAGTTCTAATCAACCTATCTTTATATCATCTGAGACATCTATAGCATTGTATGTATCTGAGGCTATATTTGAAGTTTCATTCCAACAATCATGGGCAAATAGAAAAGTGAATACCTGTAATTACCTGTAAAGACTTGTAACACTGAAACGCATTCGCCAATTTCATAACGAGAAGAACAAACAGGAAGTACGACTATTAACATCATTTTTGAAGAGAATTCCTCTTCGTCTGAGCGTTGTAACTTTAAATTTTGTTGATTTTAATCTTAAAACATTCGGGCAGTCAGACTACTGAGAACGAAAAACAAAATCTCAAATCAAAGAAAAATATCAACACATTTTGATAAAATATTTTAAAAGTTGTCATGAGTGACTCTTTAATGTACAAACACAGCAAGGCGTTTGATTTTAAAAATGCCAAACTCTGTCATTCTTCTTGACACAAAATTAGTTGGCAAAATCTCTTTTATCAGAAAATCAAATGTGACAGGGGGGCTAACACAAAGCGAAGCGGTGTCATGGAAGAACCTGTGAATATAGTATAGTTTTTAGATAGCAACGAGATTTGGTAATGAAAATCACGTGATGAATAATAAAAAGAAGGCTATTTTAAATATTGGCTGTGGATCTTATCGGAGAGTGCTATCGTAACACGTTATCCAGTGAGACCTTTAGGTTAGCGTCTGTAAGACCAAGGAAACAAAGCCATTTATCAAGAAGCAGCCGGTCATTATAGGTAATGATAGACTACACCTACAATCATCTTATGATTACCTAACATACAGCCAGTAATTTCACTATCGTGTCAGTATAATTAAGTTTTGCCTACTCTTGGCTACACATAGTCTATCGGCCCATACCTATATAGTTATACAGTAGACACGCAACAGCTGTGTATAATTTGTTATCTGTTAGTAGTAGCTGCTATTCTATAGCTGGTATGCAGACGAATGTGTCTTGGAGACTGGACTCTGACTCATTACGTTGAATATTACTTACTCTAAGACACTCCGCTCGCCGTTAGGCTGAATGACTACAGTTTCTATTAAGTTTTCCGAAGCATGCATGATACATGTTGGTTTTCATTAATTTGGCTGACTGTGTTAGGGTTACTCTCACCATTGCTAGAAGAGTGTGTTCAAAATTAACTTACACAACGTTCTAGTAGATACCATCAGAAAGTGTCAACGTTTTTTTATCATTGGTGATTGTTTTTGATGCTCGAGACGATCTGACTGCCAGGATGTTTCAAGATTAAAATTGACAAAACTTGATCGCAGTTAAAACCCTCGGATTCAAGCGAACACTCCATTGTGACATTTGTAGATGCTCTTTGGCGAAGATAAAATACCGACATAATAGAGACGCATAACATGGCAACAGATCGCAATAGCCGATATTAATGTTGAGAGAGACAGGTAGCTCAACTAGTGGCGTGTTTTTAGCATGTACTTTTTTTTAAGCATTTTAAACACGATCAAGTTTTGTCAATTTTAATCTTGAAACATTCTGGCAGTCAGATCACCTCAAACATCAAAAACAATCGCAAACGATAAAAAAATTCCGATATTTTCTGATAAAATCTACTAAAGTTTGTCTAAGTTCATCTCCAAGTCGCATTTATAATGTACTTTTCAAGTTAAACTTTTTGGTTTCAGCTGCATATATAGGTATGTGTGCCGCTTCAAATAAAACTATTGAGTTTAGCTTGCACTCTACTGTACATTGCTCTCTATTTACATATTAATACATTGTTAATATATTAATTATAAACTATATTATAGTTTTGTTTTAATGTTATGCACCAAAAGTCTGATACAGTAAAACTCTGAGTGTAGATATTGTTTGCTAAAGCTAAATGAATCAAGAAATAGTCAACAAAAACGGTGTTTATTGTTCTTTTATTTTAGAGACATCTGAACAGAAGTGTATGTTTATTAAAGTGTAGGTATATTAAAGTGTAGGTATATTAAAGTGTAGGTATATTAAAGTGTAGGTATATTAAAGTGTAGGTTTATTAAAGCATAGGTATATTAAAGTGTAGATTTATTAAAGTGTAGGTTTATTAAAGTGTAGGTATATTAAAGTGTAGGTATATTAAAGTGTAGATTCATGAAAGTGTAGGTTCATTAAAGTGTAGGTATATTAAAGTGTAGGTTCATTAAAGTGTAGGTTCATTAAAGTGTAGGTTTATTAAAGTGTAGGTATATTAAAGTGTAGGTATATTAAAGCGTAGGTATATTAAAGCGTAGGTATATTAAAGTGTAGGTTTATTAAAGCGTAGGTATATTAAAGTGTAGGTTTATTAAAGCGTAGGTATATTAAAGCGTAGGTATATCAAAGTGTAGGTTTATTAAAGTGTAGGTATATTAAAGTGTAGGTTCATTAAAGTGTAGGTTCATTAAAGTGTAGGTTCATTGAAGTGTAGGTTTATTAAAGTGTAGTTTTATTAAAGTGAAGGTTTATTAAAGCGTAGGTTTATGAAAGCGTAGGTATATTAAAGTGTAGGTTCATTAAAGTGTAGGTTCATTAAAGTGTAGGTTCATTAAAGTGTAGGTTCAGTAATAGAGTAAGTAATAGAAATCCACGCCATAACTTACTTTAATGCACACTATATATAGTTTCTAGATTTTTCCGATAAATTGTGGCTTTTATTTTAGATTTTTTTGAGCTTCTTAATTTGGACTTATCAGTAAGTCGCTGTAATGTTTCGATAAATTCCAGGCGCAGGTTGAAGATTATCTTGTGCGTTGAGACAAGTACATTTCAAATTTAATATCGTAGGCCTACTCACGATTTTCTGGTATAAACCTGCTACTAATCATTACAATGCCTTCCTTTTTTTTAAATTAAATATGTGCATAATTTTTTAGTCAACAAATAACATGTTAAGAGTTAAAGAAGGTAAAACTGATTTTAAATATTTTTCATTATTAAATTTTCTTAATTTACATTCCAAAAAGCCAACTGAAAATTATTTCGCCATCGCAAGAATTTCTCTAATATGCCTTATAACAGTGCGTGTTACTTGCAACAAGCCAACCAAAACTAAATTTCAATATAAACTAAATTCTATAGAGTAAGTTTAAACATTGTTATGTCACAGAATTGTGAATTATAAATAAGCCTCGCTCCAATTTAAAGAGTGCTCATTTCAACAGCTTACGTTTTAATTTGTAGCCACCATAATTAATAATAGTTTGTGTTACTTGCAACAAGCCGACCGACACTAAATTTTGATTTATACTAAATTCTATAGTGTAAATTTGAACACTATTTTACAGATTTGTGAATTATAAATAAGCCTTGTTCCAATTCAGAAAGTTCTCATTCCAGTATTGCAGCAGCCAATGTGTTAATTGATAGTCACCTTAATTATATTCCATTTCTAAGCTGGAGCGGACCAATACAATATGTGGGCATCAGAGGTTAGTGAGACTAGTTTTGCATTCCATGAGTTAGTCTTGTGGCCGAATGACATCTTGTCCTTTATTTCTTGTTAGACTCATACTAGAGCGACACATGACATCGATGTGACAAGATCGAGTGGCTCCCAGACCTACGCTGCCAAGGTTTTCGCTAAACAGTCCAATCAGAGAGAGATGTCGCTAAGCGAACGAAAACACGCCATGTTGACAGAAGCCAGACTGAGATACATTAAAAAGCACCAGCTGCCGATAACATTGCAAGATATCAAATCTTCTTAGCTTGTATCGGAAAAATTAGTTTCTACTAAATTTATCAAACCAAAATGTCATCTAATGCTCTCTCCAAATAGCAGGTATTATTTGCCTTATATCTGCACAATTGTGATTTGCATGGTTTGAGGTCCTATTATCTTATCATAATCCCATCACAATGGACTCTTGTCTTTCATCAAGGCTCTATGAGTAATAGTGGAATGTCATGGTATCTCTGGTAGCTTGCCATTAATCTGTATGGGGCCTACTATGTATGAACCAACCATTCCTGTTTAGCCACTTCCTTCCCACTACTCAGCTCTGTCAAATACCCCTATATCAAGGGCATACGCCTTGCTTAGAAAACAGTTGCTTGCCAGACAGAATGAAAAAAGCTTTGTGTAAGCAATGGTGCACTCTGCTTGATGAGGCATTTACGTTCGAAAGGTTTTTTATATTTTGAGAAGAAACAAGTTTCCATTCTGTCAAATTTATTTCCATTTTCTACCAGTATAATATGGTACTGTAGTTAGATACGCAATACAAATATAACTATTTGATGGAAGCTTTTCTCATTTCCCACAGACCTTGTCAATGTCAAATTACAACTACAGTCAAACATGGATAACTCGCCCATGGATAGCTCGAACACATGGTTAACTCGAACGGTTTCTTTGGTCCGTTCCCACATAATGATAAATTGCTATAGATAACTCAACACTGTTAACTCGAACTGTTTTTTGCCCAACGGCTACCGAAATGGTTGTTATCACTTTAGAAAATCACTTTATTCCAAGCCATAGAGGTAAACCTCAACTTTTCGTAGTTCAAAAGCGTCGTTATTACCACCATCGGCAAAATATTTTTGTCAACGACTTTTCTAAAGGTTTGGTGAAATTTGATTTATGCCAAACATCCGCTTAGCGATCGCCCTTCGGAAGCAAGGTAAAGTGAGGTAATCTTTGCATAAACTTAAAAAAAAATCAGCAAAATTGATCGTGGGTAAAACGCTCAAAAGAAAAAGATGTCTTTTCTTTTGAGCATTTCAACAACGATCAAGTTTTGCCAATGTCAATCTAAAAAACGTCTTGGCAATAACATCACCTCAAACAACAAACCAATCTCAAGTGATAGAAAAATCTCTATACTTTTTAATAAAAACGTTTTAAACTTTACATTAGAAGCATTTAATTTGAAACAAGCCATTTGTGCTTTTGATTTATATTATAGTTTGTATATGTACATGTATCTACTAATAAATAAGTAAATACATGGACTTGTGACAGTGCTCTGATAACTTGAACGCTCTGATAATTAGAACAGTGAATTCGAACCCGTGAAGTTATAGTTATCCATGTTTGACTGTATAGGTACATGCAATCAAATGCTGTTTAGGTCACGTCCCTATTCTGGGCTGCAGCTATCTACCCTTGTGTGGATGTACATCGTGTGCATATTCTAGTTTTATTACCATAAATAACATTTGTAAGCTAATGGAATTGACTTGCTTCTTCATTATTTTATATACCGTATGAAATTTCATGTGTTCATCATTTCTGTAAGCTAGATTTTTGGAGGCTTTCATTGCTTTGCCCTCTCAAATGAAGCTCAGTTGACCATATTACTGCTGTTTGAACATAGTACGGCACGTTCCTTTCTCAGATACATGGATATCTAGTACAGATCTGCCAACCCAAGAGTGGGGCAATGCGTGAGATTTGGTTTCGGAGCAATTGATGTATCAATATGGTAGTATATATAAAATTGTGGAAATTGGGGCAAAAATCTCACGCATTTCCATTATTTCTTTGAGGTGATTGCGTGAGTCTCACGCCCAATGCGTGAGAGTTGGCAGGTATGATCTAGTATGCTCACGGTTTGGTGAGTGAAGGAATAGTAAATTACACATTGATCTTAATTGAAGTTATCATGTTAATCTAATGAAGGTTTTAAGCCACATTTTAGCTTCTATCCGAGATGAACTGGAACAACTGTTTCTCTTTCTGGTTTACCGAAATACTTTCACAATGTGATAATATTACGAGGGTAACGAAAAATTACCAAACACCCTTTCAGACTGAAATTTTGAAATGAATGAACAGAACACTGATGAATAAGAAATGTGTAAGAGTATATTTAGATATGACTATCCTTAAACATATTGTTACTTTCAATTACATTCAAAATGTTGACTACCGAAATAGCGGTGCTTTCAAAATGAGGTCACCTATCGGAGTGTAAGATGGAACATGCTAGAAAAACCCAATGTGGTATAGGAACGACATTCCTCGCCTGGATAGTACATTGAGCAAAATATTCTAATTAAATAGAACAATACTGAAAAATAATTATATAATACATGAGTGTTTGTTCTGTGCTGGAAGTAGAGACTAAGCGCTCTTCTCTTGCTCGATCGCTGCAAACAAATAAAATAGTTTGATGGAAAACCGATACTTGGCCTACGCTAGCAATGACATAGTATAATCACAACTAATCTGACTTTGAAATATTAACGTATCTTGAATGCATTATTCATCAACAACAGTTAAGCATCTGACAATTATTTGCTTACTTTCTTTTGTTGGTAAAGTATTTTTTTCTTGTGTTTCCACACTTTTCAACTTTGACTTGTCGAACTTGGTTACTTCGTCGACATCTGGTTTGTCCGACATGTTGGTGATTCTGCCAACATAATCAACAATAAATCTTTCAGTTGACATCAATCTATAAGCCTAAGACATATTGTATCAGCAAACCAGAGAGAGCGAATAACGATTTGCTCGCAGTATATCGTAGCTGGTTTGCGTATTTAACTTATATTTCACCGCTAAAGCGCTAGTTAATCATGCACTGCTTACAAGAGTACTTATAATCTCATGCAGTATAAATTACGTCAGGCAAGACTTACCGAGAGAAACTAGTGGTACTAATGTGGAATGCGTGCACGGGTGACGCCGAACGCGGTCGGAATCTTATTATATAGCACAGTAAGGTGGGCGGAGTTTGAACACGGTAGTACCGTAAATCCTTGCCTAAGCGGAACAGAGAAGACCGGTTGGCCAATTACAGTAGTTCATGCTGCAGTAAAGAAATCACTTTTAAATGAGTAGCAGGATTTTAGTATTTTACTTAGTTCCAGAACAAAGGCGACGTGCTGTTACGTTTTTACACCAGCATTGATAATTTAAAAATATCACCCAACCACAAGTGCTTAAAGAATCTTTTTGCATGTAATATATGGGATGTGTCTGTTTAAAATTTTTGCTGCAAAAGTTTTCCCATACTAAGATAATAGAATGCATTAGCTTACAAGAATCTTTCAACAAGAAAATCTTTCAACATGGCTGTAGAAAAAATGAAAGCAAAACATGCACTTTATTTATTTTCAACAAATGCATCTGATAAAGATTGGATACATTAGAAGATTACATATTAGAAATAGCCTATTAGAAGGAATTGGTGCAAAGGTGGGCTTATTCCCAACAACTTTCTAAACCCCAAACAGTACACTGACAGCTAATAAAATTAGCCAACGAGATGTGAGCTACTACACACAAATTAGCCAAACCAGAGAGAGACCATGGAGAGAAGTGTGCCCTTGAGCACAAAATGGCTACCAGCATAGTTTGTAGGCTGCTCAGTATAGTCCATCACCGGCCTTTGCATAAGAAGAGCATCAGTCTTGGATGGACAATCACTAGAGCGAAGCCGTTATGGAACACTAAACTGAGCCTACAGAGATTAAAGTGACAGAGCCTTGTCTTTTTATCTCTTAAGTCCAACCATTTTAAAACTATTGTCTTATCAGCTTCCAGCAGACGGCACGATCTGTCTGACTCAGTATATAATTACCTCACGCTTGCAAGGAAAAACAAAGACAGTCTGACTCACACGTGAGCAACTAATAAATATTACTTTATTACTTTGTGAAATGTCAGAGAAGAAACCGCGCATCCTTTGGACACCTGCTGCCAGCTGTCAGTAAAGACATTTAATAGTCAGCTAGCTAGATCTGATAGGTTAATGATGGGGTTGAAGCAAATATGATGAACAAGTCGCACCGGCTAATTGACATGGAGACAGCCATATGGCCTCAGATAGTCCTCCACGAAGAACCTGTTACCAGTGTCAGTAAGTCAAGCTTTGACATTTGAGTGTGTCCAACCAATACAGGACCAGCAAGTTAGCCACTCTCTACTCACTATCACACACAGCTTTGCCTATAGAGAGCTGGTTATGCCAACAAATCATTTCAACTCCTAGTAGTTTAGACCAAACAATCTGCTTCTAGCTCAGACCCCTCAGACGGAGTGGAATGCAGACATAGTATAGTGGATGCGCAATGATAAATCAATATTGTGCAAACTTCTAAGAGTTGAATACAATGGAACTTCGCTGAATTAACAAGTCGTGTTCAGTCGACTGATCAGGGAGAATAGCGACTTCTAGCGTTCATCCTATAAGGCAACTTATTTAGGTAAAGCATTAAAGATTTTGAGTTGAACTGTAATAGTAGTGTTTGTCCTATTAGTGTTTGTCCGTGGGTGCATGTGCATACCACAACGTACAGATATCTAGTCTCATCTCCTATCTCAAGTATTTACTTACCAAATGAGCTCTTACGTAACGACAATGAAGGAGAACAATGGGAAGCAATTCAACTCCTAGTATAGATTTTCATAGCGTGTGACTACTAGTTACATGAACAAGATGGCCAAACTGTATAGGAAAGAATAATTTGCCTATCTAATGTATAAAATAGTATTTCACGTGTTTGTAAGAGAGAATATCTAGTCAAACACTCAAAACAATAAAATCTATATAACGTACCACATTTTTAATGGACTATCAATCAATGAACTAGTTTCAAACCGCCAGTAATGTTTGTAAAAAAGGACACCCCCTCCCCTTTTCTCAACCATGTACTACGAAAATACCATACAAGTGCACAAGCTTGAGATGCCAACCATAGCCAACCCAAAATCTTTCTTTTGACTTCAGAACCAAATCAGTTGAAACTGACTTCATCAAAATCAAGTCAGCTGTAAATGTCTGACAATATCTGCCATATCACCTACCTAATGTGCACAATTACAATCGCTAAAAACTGATTTTAAAAATGTAAAAAAGTCATTGCGTGCGTACGAAGAGGATGTTCAGTAGTGTAAGCTGGGTCATCATCAGTTTCTTCTTGTTATTAATCAACAACAGCGTTATAATAATTCATAAATTATTATCAAATGGTTACAGCTAGTAGACCTATCATTATTAAATTATGTAGCTATAAATTGAAATTAACAAAAACCATCTTGTTATAACAACAAAAAACCTAAAAGACAGCAAAGGTTTAGGGTAGCAAAAAGTTAAATTCTAACCTGTCGCTATACTGTCTGCTACTTTACTGACTATTTCAGTTATGTTTCTACTGCCAAAGGATGTCATCGACAGAGTGTTTTACCTAGCAGTGAGTTTTACCATTGGTTCCACAACGAGCAAATGATTTGAACTGCCTTCAATGATACCTGGGAAATATTCAGGTTAAGTAGCTGGACTAACTGATACCTCAGCTTTATAACCAATAAATTATCAGAGCATTAAAATAGGAACATGTACCTGGATAATTTAATTTATTTGTCAATTCAACACAAAGTCTTGATTACTTTCGTTTCCAAATAAACTCTCAAAAATTTCTTCCAATTGTCCAAAACCGTTAAAGTAAAATAAACACAAACCTACAAAAGAGATTTGTTGTGAGCCCTTCCTGCAGATGGACAATTTGACAAATCATCAAAAGCATTTTCAAAATGATGTCATTAGTTATTATTGTCGCAGTTGATATCAACTATTGCGCTCAAGTTGCAGCATTATGCGTCTCTATTCTGTCAGTCTCTTTGCAACTATAGATGATACTATAGATATGTAACAATCTCACTTCCGTTTGTTCTAAGCATTTTAACCGCGATCACGTTTAGTCGATTTTAATATTGAAACATCCTGGCAGTCCGATCACAACAAACATAAACAACTATGGCAAAAGATACTGAAACTTTTTGATAAAATTTACTAAAGTTTGGTGCAAGTTGATCTTCAACTACAGGAATGCCGATAAACTCAACATAATGACCTCCAAGTCTGTTATTGCACCAGCTAAGTCTTCCAGTGGGAGGAGAGACAATTAAATCATTTCATTATACAAAAATAGATCTATATATCTATAACCAAAGATTGATGACATTCCATAAGCAACCATTCAGGTCATTACGAATGTACTAAGGCAAATCTCCCTACATCCTTTCAATGTAATTAACATTTTTCATAGACAGTCCACAAAATATGCATGTTTATTAGATGCTGGTCTACGACTAAACGTGACACAAACAAAATAAAGCAGTTATCAGGGACAGGACACGTAATTAGGTCAGCCAGCTGACCATGATGAATACGATCGACTTCAAACAACCCAGCTAGTGATTCATAAAGCAGCCTGATTCTCATGTGGTAAAGGAGGTATGCGCACTTCTATAGCGGCGAAACCGACAGCGGTTGTATTTGGAAAGGCTATCAAGACACGTGGAACCACTGAATGCTGTTTATCTCAAATAAAAGTGCAGCCTATGTTCAAACTAATTACAGTTGATGAGTCAGGTGTGTTTCCTCATGCTCAAAAATGATGTCTGGTTCCTTCGAAACACCAAAAAATGCTTTCAAGGATGGCAGAAGGGCACTTGACTGAGACTCACCATCCAGTTAGATGTGTATGGCTTATCAAAGTTGGTGGCTCCACACACTGTCACATCTAAGTTTCAATTGTAGTTGACTGACATCTCTCTAATGGCTTGATAACACAGCACCTGTAAATTATGAGTAAATTTATGTTTGATGTAGGGGTTGCTAAAGTAGATACATGTACAGTAGATGCCCTACAACATAGATCATCCATTCTGAGTACAACTACGTTACATGGATTTTATGTTATACGAATAGTATAACATAGAACATATTTACGACTTATATAGAACGTATAACATATTTACCTGTAGAATTACAGGTAAATTGACTAATCTATCGCACGATCGTCCCAAACTCACCCCTTAGTCAATTCAAATAGGAAAATCTAGACTTACTTTCACTTACAGTTGGTTTAGGTTACAGAAATTACAGAAATCTTCCGGTGAGTTAAAGAGAGTGCACACCTTCAATATCAATTTAAATCGATTTTTTTAACTTTTTCTTCACAGCAAGGCTTTTGCTGCAAAGAAAAAAAGGTATTGATTTGTATGTAAGAAAGTAAAAAAGTTACATTTTTAAATAGATAACCCCTAGATGTCATGTTCTTTCCCAAGAGAAAACCGATGCTTTTAATGCTAACTATGAGGCTGTTATTATATAAATCGAATTTGAGAACTTGTAACGACTTGACGCTTTACGTTGTATGGAATTTCTTGCGCAATACGAGGCAAAAATTCTATACAATTCATTAAACTCCGTGAAATTTTATGTAAAAGGATTAAATTATAAGGGCATCTACTGTATACAGTTGAAAATTAACTTGCACAAAACCTCAGTAGATTTTGTCAGAAAACATTGTATTTTTCTATCATGTGTGACTTTTTGTGATGTTTGCGGTAATCTGACTGCCAGAATGCACTGAGGTTACAATCGATAAAACTTCTCGCAGCTGGAATGCTCAGAAGAAAGATATATACCGAAATGACGTCACTATTCGCTTGGCTGTCTGTCTCTCTCGTTATTGATATCGGCTATTGCGTTAAGTTGCAGCGTTACACCGCTATATTCCGACGATGTCTTTGTAACTATAGACATTATAATCACACTTACGTGTGAATCTGCCAGTCTTAACCTTGATCGAGTTTTGATGATTTTAATCTTGAAACATCTTGGCAGTCAGGTACCTTCAAATATCGAAAACAGTCACAAATGATGGAAAAATACCGACACTTTCTGATAAAACCTACTAAATATTTTGTAGATTCATATGTAATACGATCAGTAAAGCCAGAATATCTCCTGTTTTATATTATTTTGTTAACTGGTGATTCGAGAGCTCATCTGATAAGGGTTTTGGCTTCAAACGCCAACTTGTTACCAGACCGGCTACCAGCCATGACAGCTAATATATCACTAGCCACAATAATTACAAGAATCTTACACAGCATGATCTAGTAATGTATTTATAGCATGCAAAAGACAAAGCTATAAGGCTGGTTAACACTATATCACAGCATGTCACCAGTGTCTGGTCGACCTTTATCGTCCACTATGTGCATGGGGACCGATAGTATCGACAAAACAATGCGGATACATCGAGAAAGTTCGCAGCTGCCAAACATTTCCAATATTTCGCCAAGCATCGATGACAGCTTTAACGATGTGAACCATTTTGGCGACTTTTAATTCGCAATCGCGGATAGCGTTATTTATCTTTTTCCGTTTATGATAGTTGCTGCAGGACTAGTATTTAACTCGAGCATGCAAAAACGAAGATGTTTCTTTGCGAAAAATTGAAAAGAAAAATTAGAACACTACGCCACGGAGTATTTGCTGATGCAAACGCGGACGGGTTTGTGGTAGTGTGAACATCGTTATCATCGACGACCACTAAAGTAGGACCTATTATAGCACTGACACCTACACACAGTGATATAGTGTGAGCCAGCCTTTAGAAATTGTAAATGCTAAGTATTGTGAATCACACTACCCATTAACTTGTTTTCTCTCATAATAATATCGTGTTGTTATTTTTATTATTGCTTTAGGCTGCCAGCGAGTCTGTCATTCGTTCGATTGAGAACAGCAAGGGCAGGCATCGTAGACAAAACTGGCTAATAAACTCCAGTGGATTAGAGGTACATTCCTTATCACACGTCTATAAGCAGTGAGCCCAATCGGAGGCAAACCCGATGGTAGCTTGCTCCAGGTGCTCCAAAATTAGTGGCTAGCTGCAAGTTGTCTTGTAACACTAGTAATAGTTGCTGATGTGGCATTACTGTGTCTTTTATTAGGATTGGCTAAACAGAGCAATATTCCATGCTAGTAATAGTAAACTCAAAGCTATCAATGTAGACTGCCTGGCTAGACTGGGCAGTAAATCTTTTCCTCTGCGTTTTGTAAAACTTTATATGAGATCGAAATGTTCCAATCATTTTGGTCGTAGTTTGTATGACAGTTAGCAAGGTCATTTCTATTTCCATTATTTGGAATATATTTCTCGCAATTGTGGGAGGGCATCATATCCAGAAGTTTTTAACAACTCAAAAGGTGCACGTGGCGGTAACAGTATTAACTCTTTTACTGCTGCGCTAAATTCGCTATTCTCACTAAATTAATTCAAACAGATTTTCGAAAAATCGATATACCGCTAGTATTTACGCAACATATCGAGAATCAATGCAGATAGTGTTTTACTGTAAAATGCATCTTGTTCAGAACAAAATTCTCTACAAGAAAAGTGTAAAATTGTTTAGTGAATCCCACTCTTTCAAAAATTCTGACGCTTCGTTTGCGTTGTACGAACGCGGTGAATTTCATATTGCCGTGACGATAGCGATCTGGTTTTCTCGTTTTGAAAAATAATTAGAAATGGAATTGCTTAGCAAAAAGATTTCGATTGGTTGCATGTGATTAGAAACAAGATTGTTTCGTTGGAAAAGCTTTTGTTGGTCTAGGTAATGTGTAGGCTTTGTAATTAAAAGAAAAGTGAAACCTTATTGATAAGCCGATTCATCGGCTTACTGTCTGTACTTCTATTACAGCGATAGCCGATACATCGGCTTAAGGTAGCGAAAGAGTTATATGACATGAGAGCTTTGAACAGAGAAGTTTAACGTAGTGATGATGCCACAGGAGGCAGGTACAAGCTGCAGTATGGCAAGACTTCTATAACCAGTACTAGCAATTACTTAAAAAGCCTGTGTTCCAACAAAAGTAGTAAGAGATAAAGCTTGACAAAGAGAATAGTGAGTTTACTATTTGCTATGAGATGGAAGGACTACACGAAGGTACAAGGCATGAGGGTTGAACAGCTGTTTCTTATAGTCCTTGGTAGAGCCTATAGTAAGGCTTACAATTGGTCTAGGGAACTTGAAAAGCGTTTGTAATGACCTTGCTGGCATGGAGAGTGGCAATTGCCTGTGTACATACCAAGGCCAGTCTCTATACACTACTATCCTGAGAGCAGTAGATCCCAACCTTGTGGGACACACTGGGCCCTACCAGTTTCACATGTGCTTTCATCGAACCATTTTTATAAATAAAACAAGTTTTTCCCATTTAAGACAGGTAGCCTATATGTTTGACTGGCGCACAAAATAAACCATGCATTAATGTTACTGTGTTCAAAAAAGAAAACCAATGCAATGCAAAAACTCACAAAAAATTACATATCTTTTTTTACAAAAACAACTTGTGAATCAGGATGACTTCCATTGTCGTCATTGGGAGACCTCTACTGAACCCCTGAAACTGATTGAGCAAAACCCTAGGATTCGATTGAAACTCGGTTAGGAACCCCTAGACTCCATGGGGTGATTCAAATATTCTACAGAGCTGCATGGTATTCCGGCAAGACAACAATACTCCTTGTAAATGCATAACCAAAGACTCATATATATGCTAATAGCCTCTTAGCCAGACCCTGAGAAGCTGGAGATAAAAATGTGACAGGCCATCAGAACACCCCCTAACCTATTTTACAATAGCCTTCACCGATCGATGAATTACAAGCCTCTAGAGGAATCCGTATTATCTATCTAGGTCAACTGCTGTACAGTCTTCCAGCCTAGTCTCCTTGCATGACTCATCCAGTCATGCCATGCCTGACAACATCTGCTGCGCTCCCTCTTCACCTCATTAAATTATAGCTTTCAAGTTAGCAAGTATTGTGAGGGAGCCCAGTATCATTACTGTCAAGTGAGAGATGTATGTTTTACAAGTAGATGAGCATGATGACCATCAGTGTGAGCCTACGCCGGAGTCATGTACAGCTCGTAGAATCGGGGTATGCTGTAAAAGCCATGACTTGAAAATGATAACATGACTTCGAAAATGACCCTCTAGAGCCGACACAGAAAAGTTTAAACCAAATAACGCCGGTCATGCCCCATTTGCGCAACAGACTCTCAATTTGGATTACATAATTTATTACCAGCACACACAAGTTTTGATAAAAATTAATGTTTTTCATAGTTGGGACAGATGAGAAACAAAATTTTTGAAATGACACAAGCTCCCCGAGGTGGCAGCATTATAGGCTTGAGCGCACGACCAGCCCTAAAGATCAAGCTTGTGTTTGGGATTTGATTTACAGCGATAGGTTTTATAAATATAATATTTTCCATTATTATACAAACAGCCAACCCAACAAGCTGCATGGCAGACAGCTAGTTTTTAAAAGGCTATCCTTAAATGCACTGTCTCTCATACCGCTTCCACCGAATTATTTCTGCAGCCATTCTTTCCCAGAATTAATTGACAAATTCCAGCATCCTGCCATCGAAAATCTTGGGACAGATGCAAAATTAATCAAAACAACTGGTTTGTCTATTAATTCTTTGGCTCAATGACAACATAACATCACGAGATCAATTAAATATTTAGCAGAATGGTACAAGTTAGTCAAACTAGATGATACCCTTTGGATAAAGGAACAGAAAGGCTGCCGGGTTGTATGACAAATTGACAGAGTGATGCATGATTCAGCGAACTCGTTCATAATTCCTTTCAGGCTACTGCTTTGCAGATTTTGAAAAGGAAGTAACACAAAAGGTCTGGTGGCAAAAGTACATTCTCAGCACCCGCAATTGACCTCGCTTGTTCATTGCAAATGCTGACAACTAGAGAGATATTCAGCAGCTTGCTGAGAACCGAGGAAATGCTTAGCGGGAAGTCATTGGGGCTTAAAACACCAGTCTCATATATGAGTGCTAAATAGTTAATCCAGTGTTCCACAGGATACAACACGCCCTGTTAGATCTTAAATGGCATAGTAAATGAAGCTTTGTGTTTGTTTGCAGGTACAGCTGCGCAGCTGTAGCCAACAAAAAGGAAACAGAAGGCATGGGGACCTATCAAAGGTCTCCCTGCACCCTTCGCTCGGAGATACAATTGTATATTTGCATAACATATACAAAAGAGATGTAAAAGTAGGGAATATGGGAAATTGTACAGCATCACTTTCTACAAAGTTATCCACACCCACAGCACTTTCGCCATATGGCAGTAGTTCAACGTTACCAAGTTTCCATACAGTGGTAGCATGGTGACCCTCTACGGAGCTGTAATGCCACGACACAAACAACCGTTTATTTCATTCTGTTGTGATTCAGTACAGCTGTTTGAAATCGAAACATCTGTACAATGCGCCATCTTTGTGACATGAGCGACCGACGACGTTGCTCTTGTGCATGTGCATAGGTCTTCCTTTCCTGTTGCTCCATATGCATTGCACAACCATCGCTCTACTATAGTGCCTGATAGAAACCTGATCTGTTCGTCGGCAAAGCGGCAGCGCTTCGACACTGGCCCACCCAGTTGTCACTACACTATCACTGCATGAAAATGAAAATTAGTATACTAGTTCTACTCCTGAACTATGGTTAGTATTAACAAGAGGGACTTAATTCGATATACATGTACAGGGTTAATTCACCTGCAATCACAGAGTAGTATTCATTAACGAAGTCAAGGGCGATGTCAAGGGCGTATGGAAGGGCTATATCTATTCCACAAGTGCAAAACTGAAATTAGTGACACACATTTTTAATAATACAGATGTGATGCCATTTTTGTACCTGCAGCTAGTAAGAGCTAATTAGGTACTAGAAGCAAGATCATTTCCTTAAAGGTTGACTTGCAACAAAATTCACATTACAGTTATTTGGTATCAGCAGATTCACTATGTCTTAATCTGTTGTAGGTACAAAATATGTGGAAATGTGATTACAAGCTCTTAAAAGCTCAAAGACGGACAGTTGATCGCAGCCATCACGAACCACTGTAGATTTGAATCAGTTTTTCGGACGTTGTCATTACATTCAGTTATTTTTTGTCCCGTGATGTTCTAAGTAAGTTGAAAGGCCAATAAAAGCCTCAATATAAAACTTCCTGTAGCACTAGTTTATGACAAACACTTCGGGTTTTACCGAAGAACCCGTATCAAATAAAGATAATCGCTATTTTACAGTTTTGTTTCGACTTGGTCTATTTGTCTAGTCGTAATCTGATCACGTGACCCATACTTCGCAAATAAATTCTGCAGCATTTTTCGATTATCACAGGTAACCAACAGGCTTGTCATGTTTATCAGACAATGATATGTACTCCTTTGAGCTAAGGTTAAAAAATTAAACTAGCTTTTACGATAAGTTATAAGATATCAGTGCTGAAAGTGACAGCATTACAATGACGATAAAATAGACGCGTAAGAACAATAGACATGGTTTTATTGAATGCATGAAGTGTATTAATGAAAATATTTCGACGAATGAGGTTGCGTGAAAGTGTAAACAGAAGCCATCTTCTACAACTATGTCTCATTTGAGCCGTTTTGGAAAGAGATTTCAATCTACGGCGGTTTTGTGATGGCGGCGATTAACTGTTCTTTTTGGAGCTTTTAGGAGCTTGTAATCACATTTCCACATATTTTGCACCTACAACACAACAGAGTAAGACATGGTGAATCTTTTGATACTAAATAACTGTAATGTGAATTTTGTTCCAAGTCAACCTTTCACGGAACGTCATGATGAAGCATTCATTTTATAAGATGAGACTAAATCACAGCAACAGGCTTTTTTGTGTGAGTCAACAACATTCTTATGTGCCGAATCATCCACATCCGACAGCATAACAGAAACATAGTCCTTCAGCCGAGCGTGAATGATAATATCTTCTATGGTTCTGCTAGCAGAAGCAATTACCAGAGGTCCATTCAGTGAAGCACTTTAAAAATCACAGCTATTTGCAGGGGAAAAACGCTTGTTGCGGACATCATTGGATGACACACAACTGTCACAGTTAATTATGATGACATGAACAAAAATGCCGCAGAACTGTTAAAAAAACTCGGACAGTTTTATGCTTATAAAAGTAAGATTGGGACATGTCAGCTATTCCAACTGTTCTTGTTCTATAGTGCGATATTTCAATGATGCCAATGATACAGATTTGGAATTATGCGCACGTTGAGTTATCGTGTGATAAGTATTTGAATAGACATCCGCATGTTGCGGTTTGATGCAAGTGCTTCGTTAAATAAGCTAGATCATCTATATTTCTATGCCAAAGGTCATAGCGGTGCATTCAGAACTGCTCAAATCGAACCATGAATAGCTGAAGTATGGAAAATTTGGAAAATGGAATAGCTTACGCGGCGTTTTCTACTAGCAGGTGCTAGCAAGTGCTAGCGGGTCATGGAAACATAGTGTATGAATGCAATTGACTGAAAGGTTGGCCATTATAAAGAGGCCTGAACTAGGGCAGCCTCTAGTTACTGACCTATATTACCTTATAGCTCAGTTTATAAAACCTTCCATCGTGTCATTGTGATAACATTTTGCGGAATAATTTCTATTGTATGTTTGACATTATGAACATCTTCAATGATAATTCAGGCATCTAATCCAATTGCTCTCGGCGTTAGTAGCAGACTTTGTCTTATTGATTACCCAGCGAATAATCAATGAAATTACCAATCAGGGCTGATACGCTATGCGATAGAATGGGCACTACTAGCTGCACGTATTTAACTGTAAAAGCGGTGGAGTAAAACTTCCGCCTTAGTCCGGATTTAATACTGAAGCTCAATTATGCAAAAGGAAGCCATAGACAGGCATTGGAACAGGCAGAAGGATACGAAGAAGTTAGCTGACGCGCAGCAAACGGAAAGTTGATGAAACCCCGAAAATTGTGTGCACATGTATAGCATCATTGCAAAACTATAACTACACATGCGTTAAATCCTATTACGTTTATATCCTATTCTATTAGCGATCAGAAAATATTGAAAAAAATTTTGTATAGACCAATTTACCAGTAAGCTGTTAAGCATAACGAACAACTGATTATGCCAAAGTGAAACACTTTGTGCGGAATATGTAATTGCAGACTAGAAATGTACTTTTAAAAAACTGATAGACATATGAGTTGCATGAATAATATTGTGGTTACTTGGAATTTTCTTATGGTATTTTAAAAAAATGGCCTTGGACTAAAACTGTCTAACATTCCTCAAATGATTACTGAGTCAATCTGTTCAGGAACTTTGATTGAGCGAGACATAAAAAGGAAGTTAAAAATCTATATGACTTTTTAACCCATCGTACAAGCATTACTGACATCTAACGTCTGACGACAACCCATACCATGGTTTTTGTCAGAAGGCAGGCTTATTAACAACACAAGATTAGTTGTCAGCTATGCAAAATACCTGCTGTTAGTTGTCAGCTATGCAAAAATACCCGCTGCATCAGACACGTGTTCACACAAAGGCTGAAGGAGACAGCGGAGATTAACTGACCAACCTGCGACAAAATCAGTTGATCTCAAAGTATTGTTGTCCTTTAAGAGCCATGAAAGCATTTCAAGAGACGGCTGTAACATCCCACCTACAAGAGAAACATATGTATGGGTTCCATGCTTCACAGCTTTGGTTTATGGATATGCCTCACGTTATTGAAATGGACAGTTACGACCAATGTCTAAATGCCCTTAATGCTGAAGAGCTAAATGTGCTTTTAGACGTTTGCTGTTTAAAATACTCAAATCATATCTCTGACCTGCCTGACTATAAATTACATTCCTACTTCCCAAAAGAACCACTAGACCTTATACCAGACACCAACACTTTGTCAACATTATAGAACAGCCCATTATTGTAAAAATAACATTTTTTTCAATATACATTATTTACTGTATTTTTGTCTCATGGTCCTATTTGCTCGAAACGGCATTGAACAGTGTAGATAAAGTTGATATGTATCTATCATACTTGTCCTTATCTCTAGGAATTATATTTAGAAAATTATAAAACTCGATCGCGATTGACCGTCTTTACACAAAATAATTCATTAGCCAAAAGGGTGTCTGTAACAATCTTGAGACAAGGCACCACAGTATAATATATAACTAGTAACATGAGGAGTTTTGTCCTCATTCTGCAAGATAAATTTATGCAACTTCAACAGTTATAATGATTAGACAACTCCTTTCACATATTACAGCGACCAGACCACGCGCAGAGCTGTATAAGCTAGCTGTGTATGATTATCATCATAGTGTCTTTGAAAAACATTTTAGCTACAAATCCATTTGATACTAACAACAACAGAAGAGAACTCATCACTTCCTCAATAGTATCCCATTAGTTAGAGGCATTATTTGAGAGATTAAACGGAAAAAGATGCCTATGATAGCGATCTGTGATAGTGAATAATGTCATGTACACACTAAAAGCAAAGTTCACTAGAAACAAAGGTTATTGTTATAAGGCTTTGATTACGTGGCTCAATCATACTAAAGCATCTACTCGTATCTAAGAGGAAGTCAATAAAACACAATAACGAGTTTCGCTTATTCACGAACGCTTTAGAAATAAATATTTTGGAAAATGTGGCAAAAGCTAAACAAATTCCAAAAATGAATATCAGCATTGTCCAAAAAGAAGCTTAGTTCTATTGACACGAGTCTTCGCTTTGTGTAAAAAAAGGGTAGGAATATGCTGATGAAATCCAGAAAATGAATCAGTCATCAAAGGCTGATGAGGAGAAACTTGAGAACCATGTCAGATTTCAAACAGCACAGAGGGGGAAGTTGACTCGGATAAAGAGCCTTTTTTAAAAGCTGAAGAGAGATTATAAAACATAAAAAGAAGAGCCAATATAAAATTTAAGGCTTCCTTTATTGAATTTAAAAGGGTGTTAATTTTAGATTTTAATTTTAACGTGGCCTATTTGCAAAGTCTCAACATTTTTAGTAGTATTCCTACCTGCCTATGCAAGCAGATATAGATCTATTATATAGCCATTATCTATAGCAATGCTATAGATAATGGCATTATTATAATTCGGAGACCTGCAGGCAACTTCGAGTCCAATGGTGGGAGAGCTTGACAAACAGGAATATGCCCAGATTTTAATGTTTTTGAACTGGAGGTTTGAACTGTTAATTCCCACATGTGAGCCGAGTGTTTTATTAAATACCCAACACTGACTCTAACGCGAGGCATAAGGAGGTCTTGTTATAACAAACTAAGAAGCAAAAACAGTTCTATGTAACTAAAGTAACAACTAATTACACGAAATTGGGCAGCAGAGTTCGACTATCGTGATTAAAGATATTGGAAACTCTGCACCTTATCTAACTTGCTGAAAACACAATCGATACTTATTTAAACATTAAACTTAACAGACTTTTGATCCTCACATTGCCATAATAGACGTAATATTGCTGGCAGCAATAGACAGCAAAAACATATCACCATTAATACTTAGCTTAGTAGTTTAATCGATGAAAGTTGTAACAATCATTTACCCCTTGAGTATCGTAGTCTAGCGGTTAAGCTTACCACCTCTAGACCTGAAGGTTCTGAGATCAAATACAGTGCCATGTGAAATTTGGAATGTTCGATGTTAATCGCTATAGCTGGACACTCGTTTGACCAACAGAATGACAAACACTGAAAATTATAGATGTAAGATGAATAAATGGTACACGAGCTACTACTAAAGATGAAGGCATGTAGCCTATCGGTTTGGGGTTTAAGGATGGTTGAGACTCAACCATGGCGTTGTCGTCTCAGTGATTATTCATCGACCATGTGCACTGTCAACTAAACATCGTTTTTTTTTTACATCATCAAGATGTTTGCACCTGCGCTCGTTCACGAAAAAGCCACTGTATTTGTAAAAACGATCGTTTTTCTTTTATTTAATAGTACTTTTTGTTGTTGTTTCGATACTATAACAAAAAAGTTGCAAACTAAAGCATCGTTTTCAAAAATTCATTGCAAAAGCTTTGTTTTTAACGATAAAATTGTCTATAAAGATGGCTGACAACGATAGCATGGCGTCACGAAAAAACGAAGGATAAAGATTGCAGATGTCAAACTTTCTTGATAGTTCGCCGAACATCCACGACAGCCTGTGCAAAGGGCACCACATCGGCGATGGTGATTGGACGCGAATTGCATGATCTATATTTTTTTAATTATAGTTGCTGTGAAACTAGTATTTCGCCTTCCCACTGTATAATGAGAATGCTATGCTGCGGACAATTCGCTGATGTATACAGGATGTGTTTGTAATAATGGGAATGTTGCTATTACAGCCAATCATTGAAGTATTGTGGAATTAACACCGGCATGAGATGAGATGGTGTGAACCAGCCGATAGGGAAGCCATAGTAATAATATTGGTCAGTCATGCTAACTTATTACCCGTACTGCTACAGTGATTAGTTATGATGACTACACCTGATGAAAAGCGATTACCTACCGAGGTAGCCATTAATTTTACCAGTCAAACAAACAATATTAGCTATTTACGGTTAGCGTGACTCATCTAGATTTGGAAGGAGACATGTCTAGAGCCATTTCATGCGCTAACATCTGTTCATGTACGCTTATCATGATGAGATTTTGAAGCACATAATTTTACAATCATTTCTAAATGACTAAATGCATAATGGACAAAACAAAAGTCAATATTATTCGCTCGCTTAGCCATCACCATATCCTCTAATGAATAAATAATGATCAACAACCTTTATTCCAAAAAACATCCTGACATGAGGTGAATAGTTTTCTAAAAATATGTATAAGATGGAATGATGATAGGCTTTTATTGTGCCAATGAAAAGTTTATCAAACGCAAATGTTGAATAATACAGAAGTGATACATAGCTAAGTAGCGCAAGAGTTGCTTACTCTTTTTATAATGTTAAATGAAAGGGAAAACGACTCTAAGTTTAGTATTTGATAAGGCGCAATGGACAATCGTTTGTGATGATGTTCACCGAATGTTTACGAGCACTCGAGAGAAAAAAGCATATGATGAGTGTTTAGAGAGCAGCTCTTAAATTCGTCAATTGAAAAATTAGCTGGTTGATGTACTGAATAGCATATACAGTGCACTCTTGGGATACGATCACATATACAGTGCACTCTTAGGATACGATCACATATACAGTGCACTCTTAGGATACGATTACCCTGATATACAATTGATGCAAGATGATTTTTTCATCTCACTATTTCAAACTTATTTCACCATGCGAATTCAACAAAATTTTCGACAGAGTTCAAACTTGGCAGTCGGTGTGCTTATTACATGCGTCGAAATAAAAAAGACACAAAATGCTGTTTGATGAAAACATTTTCACATCGCCTAAAACAGACACGATGACCGATTTCTCTCCGTTCACCAATTTTAAGTAATATTTTTTTGAACCCAGTAGCAAAGTTGGAGTTGCAATCTCTTCAAAAAGAAGATCAGTGGTAAGACAATGTCCTTCAACCTGCTAACAAAAATTTACTTCATTACAAAAACAGCATCTTTTGGGCTTTTTCGCCGAGTTAGGTTGAAAAAGGTTTTAATGAGATCGACTAAAACTATATTAAAAATGAAGCCAGAAACTATTAGGTGATAAAATTCTAGTGATAAAGTCGAAATTCAGTAAAATAGTTAAAAATACATACTAAAACTTAGCTTTAGGTGTGTGTTTAGCAAGCTAAACTTCTTTGAGGTGATTTTAACATTTACGTTATACGTATGTCTGTCTTGAAGGTCAGAACTCTGTACAGTCCATACTGCAGATAGCAGCACATTGTAATGTTACATTTTAATGCAGAAAACCAATAAACACACTAAATATACTGAAGTTACTGTAGGTAACTATAATTACTAAGGTTAACATACTATTTTGCGGCTAATTTTTAATATGTACACTACTTGTATAAAATTTTGATGATTTTTACTAGGAGATGTTTATATTATCGAACTGCTATGGTTTCTCTACTCCTCCATACGGCTTTTTCACCATACGATGGAACAGATTAAATAGTATCCTAAGAGTGCACTGTGCAGGGTAGGCCGCTATGTAACCTAAAACTATTAAATTTAGGATTTGTAGTAAAATTGCGTGAACATTGAAAAATGGTGAAGACTTTCTACGCCAAAAGCGAAAGGACAACTCTTTATTATATGTTGGTGGTAGTGAGAAGAGCCAAGGAGAATATTGGGAGCACCGACTAAAACCATACTAGCAAATGAATCTGGCCTTATGTACCCAACCAGTGGGTTGCACTGGTATATACAGCCTGCTATCGGCTGTGATGTAGAGTCTGATTTATCAGCTCTTGTTGGAGTCGCACTAATATATACAGCATGCTATCGGCTGTGATGTAGAGTCTGATTTATCGGCTTTTGTTGGAGTTGCACTGATATACACAGTCTGCTACCCGCTGTGATATAGCGTCTGTACTATCGGTCCTTGCTTGATTGCGCCAGTTCATACATCGTCTGTTGTTGGTTATGATAGTCTGAATTGTCGGCTCTTGTTGGAGTACGCTGATATATACAGAGTCTGCTATTGGCTGTGATATAGCAAATCTACCTAAAACCTTTACTTGAACCCCACCTCCATTTGATCGCCACCTCCAATTGACCGCCACCCTGAGAGAAGAGTTGAAAAATAGACCACCACTCTCCAATTGAACACCACCTCCATTTGACGGCCACTTGGACATTATTTGATCTTTATGAGCTCATAATATCAGCTGATCAGTAGAGAAATGTCCACAAAATCGTATATATTTTTTCTACTATATTATTACTAATAAATCATTATATTAGTAATAATGAATCGTATATATCAATAACAATTAACTCTCTCATTGTCCAACGTCAAAGATTTTTGTTTTTTTCGTTAAAACTTTGAGAGCAACATCATAGAAATACTCAAACGGTCTCAAACTAGTGGTAAGTCTCTGTCTAACCCGGTCTGTCTAGTTCGAAGTAGCTTATATATATATATAAGAAACACTTTTAAATTACGATAGTAGATGGAACTTTGAAAGCAACGCAATAGAAATAACTACATGCACTAACTGTCTCAGGGTAATAGTAGTTTTTGTTGTTAAGCGTGGTCCTAATACTTCGAAGGAAATGCATATGAAAACCGGTTCGCAAGTTTTTTACCAAAGGTTACGTTTATTGCGAGGAAAACTTTTACGCGTTTCTTTAGTCATAAATGCAGCGCATAAACATTTTGCTTTGCCAAAAAGTGTTTGAAGGCTAATATCGACTAGTTCAGTAGTGCAGAAGAAGAGTTGAGGCCAGAAGATATTGTGGAAGGTATTGGACAACTAGAGGATGTTCTTTCGATCGAACGCAACAATTAGAACGCAGCGATCCGAGACATCGATAGAAATATTTTTTGTTTTTAAAACGTTAATTTTTGTTTCTGCATGTAATGTAAGTATGGTTCGTTTATGTCACTTGTTCACGAATATATATTTGTATCATTTGATAGATTATTGTTGTGTAACTTATGAATATGCAGATTTATAGCATGTTATTTAATAGCATCCTTGCGGCTATCTTAACTCATTCGCACCCAGGCGCGAGTTAACTCGCATATTTATAACGTTGCCATGCACCCAACGCGAGTTAACTCGCGTCTGAAATTTTCCAAATCCTTGCATCGTTATTTTTCAATTATAAAAGAATATTTGTGATTAGTTAGAAAGAAAAATTTCTGGCCAATCAGACAAACTTTAAAATATGCCTCTATGACGTCTCCAGCGAAAGTTATAACCAAATTAGTACACCAATCTCAGTTTCTACCAAAACCGGAAATCATCATGCCGACTTGAAATTTTATCATTCGTGATAAATTTTTTTCAACTCCAGAAGTAAATATGCAGATTCAGAAGTGGTAAGACATTGAAAGACTGCATAAATCAAATCAAAACATTATTTTTAGTGTTTCAAAGTTTTTATTAGCTTTTACTTTTGCCAATTTGAATCGTTATGCTCGAATAAAAATGCACTCTTCACGCTGCCAGCCGTAGTCGGACTAACGTTATCTTTCAGTTTCGATAGGATCATATTGATTCTTAGAGCTGTCTACAAAGTCTGAAAAGTCAAGAACAGAGTTATTGAACATATTTTTATTATTTGAAACATTTTCATGATGTTTTATTTGAGTTATATTGGCATATAGATTTGCTATGATTTTGTTTGAAGGATGATGCTCGTGAGGGAAAGTTCGAAGTTAGAGTTTCAGAATTTTCATGTTCATGACTAACTGCATATGTATAAATAATCATAAATATGTATTGTCTGTAATAAATGAGTAATTTCAGTCAAACTTTGTATATTTTGTAATTTTTATGGTGCAAATCTAACTTTGTTTCATCAAATGACAATTTTTTCAAAATTGGAAATGTCCTGAAACTACCTTCTTTGAGGCACGGATCTACATAAAAGGGATACAAGGTGTTTATATGAATGTAATATATTTTGAAAGAGGAGACTTGGTTGGTTCTTTTGAAATTTGATTGAATAAATTATCTCAAGTCTGTCTCCTGTAGTAGTAATTTGAATTACGACATTTTTCTGAAAAATAAGTGGTTTCTGGGGCTAATCGCCTAGAAATTCGTCGGGTGCGAATGAGTTAAAGGTTGACTTGCAACAAAATTCACATTACAGTTATTTGGTATCATAAGATTCACCATGTCTTACTCTGTTGTGTTGTAGGTGCCAAATAAGTGAAAATGTGATTACAAGCTCTTAAAAGCTAAAAAACGAAGTTAATCACAGCCACACGAGACCGCCGTAGTTTGGATTCTCTTTCCAAAACGGCTCAAATGTGACGCATTTGTGAGAGATGGTTTCTGTTTACACTTTCATGCAACCTCATTCGTCGAAATATTTTCACAAATATACTTCACGCATTCAATAAAACCATGTCTATTGTTCTTACGCGTCTGTTTTATCATCATTGTAATGCTATCACTTTTAGCAGTGATATCTTATAACTTACCGTAAAAATTCATTCAACTTTTTAACCTTAACTCGAAGGAGTACATATCATTGTCTGATAACTATGACGAGCCTGTCGGTCACCTGTGATAATCGAAAAGTGCTGCAAAAATTATTTGCAAAGTATTGGGTCACATGATCAGATTATGACTTGCCGATTAGACCAGGCCGAAACAAAACTGTAAAGTAGCGAGCATCTATATATGATACGAGGTCTTTGGCAAAACCCGAAGTGTTTGCCATAAACTAGTACTACGATAAGTTTTATATTGAGCTTTGTATTGGCCTTTCAATTCACGTGAGAACATTCGTGAGAACATACGTGACAAGACAATAACCAAATTTCGTGGCTACGTCATCGAAATAAAAAGATTCCAATCTACGGCGGCTTTTCGTTTTTGAGCTTTTAAGAGCTTGTAATCACATTTCCACATATTTGGCACTTACAACACAACAGAGTAAGACATGGTGAATCTTTTGATACCAAATAATTGTAATGTGAATTTTGTTGCAAGTCAACCTTTAACACGGCTTACAACGAATCGATGCTCATAACTTCACTTCTATTGCATATAAAAAGATAGTTTTGGCTGCAAACTGTAGCAAACGTAGCAGTGAGTGCAATGAGCTTTCATTCAACATTGTTAAATATAGATATAAAATAAAAATATGTCTTCAAATTTAGAATGAAATAAAATTTTAAAATGTCAACAAATTGAAAGAAGGTCACAGGCTATAATATCAGCGCAGGTCAATTGCAAGCAATAGATATCGACTGGTAGATATATTTCTTGGTTTTTTGATGTACATTTATTTAGAGATGTTTGACAAGTTAAAGGTAAGTTAGCAGATTTATTGCATTTAAAATGTTTAATATCAGTCCACCGGAAAAAGAGAACAGAATATAGGTGACATTTGCTTCGCCCGTAGTAGGGCTAAATTTATTTTCCGAAAATTCTGAAGAGGCCGATCGAAAAATAGACCGCCAGCCTCTAATTGAATGTCGCCTTTAATTAACCGCCACTATGGAAAAAAGGTTGAAAAATAGAGCCCCAAGGCATTCAATTAAAGGTTTTACGGTATATTAATGGCTCTTATGTTGGCAGTGTCAATATGTGGCCGTATTGTGTCTCGGCCACTATAACCAACCGTCAGTTCCTGTTTTGCTTTGGTACGAGGTTGCCCTGAATTTACTTCAGATGGTCAATGAAATATCGTATCGAATTTCTAACAGCAAACACTAACCGTAGCCTAGTAAAACAATTAAATATGTGACATTGGAATGACTAAAACGAAGAGTAACGAAAGCCCTTCATAGAATTAGAGGTAGAAGAATTGCACTCATCTTCAAATGTTTAGAGAATCAATAGACAATTTAAAGTAAGCAAATACTATAGTTGCTAATAAAAAGGAAACAATCTATTCTATAGTTCTGAGGTTGTCTCGTTAGGAAAAAGTGAATGACCAAAATGAAAGAAAAGCGAATATAGGTCCTCACTTTATTCAATACTTGGGCTGTTTGTAGCGTTGTATCAATAAGCCGTTTGAAAAATTACGTTTTCTAGTATATTTTAAAAGTAGTTTAAAATGGGACTTCATACATGAACAATTCGAGACATCAGAGGGCACACAACCAAAACTCAATAATCCTAAGCAGCAGTGTGCTGCTCTCCAAGTTATACCCTGACTCAAAACAAACCCAATAAATAGAGGCTGCCTTTAGATTTAAATTAAATTGCTAGGAAGTTCTACCTCGTCTGAGGTAAGACCGTAAGAGTCTGAGGTAAGAGGGGGGCAGAATGAAAAGCGTAGTCGAAAAGACTAATAATATAAAATAGAATAATATAATGAAGGAAATCGAAGTAAAAAATATAAAAAGCAACAACGCTCAAGCCAAACTTTTAAAAAATCATGAGAAAGTTTTGTATAAGAAGATCAAAGTTTGTAGTCCCACAGAAGTTGCTTCGATTCTTCTAAAAGTAGGCTCAACTTTCCAGAAAATAACAAGTGTAAGATGAGAAATGGTAAAAGCATACAATTGCAGAGAAACTCTGAACAAAGCAGAATTTGTCATTGGTCTTAGCACACATAGATTAAAAACATGATTCTAAAAAAAAATTAAACAAGACATTCTGATACCAATAATGGCAATAATGAATCGTTGAAACACGATCTGAAGCATGGAAATAATGTAACATCCAGTATAAGTGGAATGGCTAAACACATAAACTGTGTTTAAAAATGTTTGACTGTCGTACATTCGATAAAAACCAAGTTACTAGTTAAGATCGTAGGCTATTTAATTGACAGATAAAACTGCACGTGCTATCAAAAACTACTTCTCGAAATTCACGAGGTCTATAGGTCAGGCTTGATTCGGTATAATGTTCTATGATTCTATGTTCTACTCAGACCTATACCACCAATAGAGGTCATTGGAAAAGACTTAGCTTTTTTTAGCCTAAGTACCAAAAAGCGAAACAATTTTTTTGGTTCTATGTAGGCAACCCGGAAAACTAATCTTACGTTTTGTAGTTCGGTAGGTAATTTTGTTATTAGCCATTGCATTAGAATAAATGTATGTTAGACGAGTTCCTAGACTTTACAATATCGTTCTTTGCTGGGTCAAATATATGTTCCGGTTTAATAATTAGTACAGCTAATACGAGGAACCTACTAACCATATTGGAGATCTTGCGAATGTCCTGACGGTAATGTTATATTAAACGTTGACCACCATGACAGTTGTTGAATTGGCAAATAGTTTGTATAGGCGCGTTCATGAGCCAATTGCAGTGTTACAGCTTCAGTTTGAAAGTCTTGCTGCTTGTCCCAGGCTACGATCGGCACAACAGTTAATTCCTAAAAACGTTTGTGTTGGAAGGGTGAGCACTTGTTACAGGTTGTTTTTGAGCGTAAAACTTGCAATTTTCTGTTTATTCACTACTGCAATCTATTTAATATCTTGTATTTTTGAATTTAATACTCGACATTTGAGATAAAAGTACTATCAAGCGAAAGCATCTTAGTCTTTTAGTATAAAACTAGTTTTATTTAAATACGAAGAAAATAGTCACCCATGAGCTATATATATTACTCTATAGTTTGCTTGCTGTTTTTAATAGCTAAATTATTTGTGGTATATTTTCTTAGACGACGTTGCAAGCACCATGAAACCCATTGTTTTTTCACTAAAGCTTCTTATAACGACAAAGTGCCCATTCAGAATCATATTTACGTGTGTTGGTCTGTTTAATGAGCTCTTTGTTTTGTTATGAAATCTGTTTGCCATTGTTTCAGGTTATCATTGCCAATAAAGTAATTTAATATATTAATTTGTGTTTAAAGGCTTTTATACTTCTGATTGTTTTGAAATAAAACATACGATAAAGATCATAATATAAAGTTGCAAATTCTGGTCTGCTGGCTAATTAGTTTTGTGGTGCATCATGATGACTAGAGTTTGATTGTTATTGCTAAGCTTAGTTTTGGTTCAATCAACACTTCATCACACCATGTTTTGTGTTTGTCAATTTTATGGTTGAATCCACAATTTGTTCAAATCGTTAGTCTGATCAATAAGAAATTGTTAATGTGATTTTAGAACTGATCTACAACTATACATTTCACAATGGCAGCTGGACGACCACCAACTCCACCAATCAAGTTTAATGGAGCCTACTTCTGCTCCTGGAATTTTCTCATTAAGTTGATCCAAATAGTAAGTATCTTCAAGAGCCATTAATAAATTTTTCGATAGTTTTCTGATCGGAAAAGCTTTGAAACCTAGTTTTGTGTATACAAACAGGTCCTATGATCCTAGATTGTATTAAAAGCATTTCATCTGCTGCGAAAGCACTTAGAAGAGAGAAATCTTTTCTAAGAGAGAAATTTTTAAAAAATCATTAAGAGAGCACAACTCCTTTTGAAGTAATTATCATTTTGAAACTCCAAGCTTGTAGAGCTCAATGAAAAAACAGAAATTGGATAAAGTAAACTAGCTTTTTTTCTCGTTCTTCCGAAGTGTGTTAGGGTTTTAACTCCACCCTAGCATATGACTTCACCAAACTCAAATTTCAAGTTAACTTCACGTCTAGAAAGCACAGTCTGAATATTGAGAATTAACCGTGTATACGATGTCTTTGACACATTGAAGTCTAGTCTTGTATACACAAGCAGGACCCTTGAACATTGCGCAATCTTTTATGCCTTGTTCGGACAACGACTTGTCAAAATATGCATATCCATTTTAATCCATTCTAGCAAACCAAAATTTGAAAGTCATAAAAGGCCCTGCTTAACAGTATAAGGGTTAAACAAAGGTTAAAAGGTAAAACAATCTGATAAAGGGTTAAACAAAGGTAACACAATCTGTTAACACCATATATTGTGTTAACAGATAGTTTTACCTGAACATCGCTTGACAGAATGAATCAAAACATATTCACAGCTGTAGCTTTGTATTCTGTAGCTTTGCTTCTGTTCCTAGGATTTTTAGAACCACACCATTCATTTGTATTTCATATTTTGTATTATAGTCAAGTAATTGAAAACTAAGTGTTAAAAAGTTTTTTAGTAAAGCAAAAAATTTGGTCGTTACTAGAAAGTTTTTCTATAACCATATTTATAATGTACAATGCGCCCTCCGGTTACGATGACCTTGTTATACATTTTTTTTGCACTGTGATGTGGAACATGCTGATTTTTTGCCCTCTCCATACGAAATATTTTTCACCATACCAACTCGACCAGAATTTTTCTTTAAATTCAAACTCGGTGTTCCGATTACATTGGAATTATAAAAATGTCGATATCATATTTACCGAAATCCCTGTTACAACGAATGAACGAGATACGATGCTCGATCTTGCTTAGTTCAGCGTTGTTCGTTATTAGTTATTGTGAAAGCAAAACCGGAACAGATAAGTTATAAAATTTTAGCAATGAAAAAGTTCAGTAAAATATTTAAAATTACATACTAAAACTTAGCTTTAAGTATGTCTTTAGTAAGCTAAATTCCTTCAAGTTAAATCCAACGCTTATGTTATACGTCTGTCTTGAAGGCAATAACTCCCTGCAGTACATAGGCTAGTGCACATATTACATTGTAGCGTTACATTTTATTGCAGATCATAACCACTAAATACACTAAAATTATTGTAGGTAACTATAGTTACTAAGGTTAACATATTATTTTGTTACTAATTTTTAATATGTACCATACATATAAAATTTTGATGATTTTTACGAGAGGGTGTTTGCATTAGATATTTAGGCCTACTATGGATTTCTATATGACTCTATATTTTGCCTCATGATTCCAGTACTGGAATGAATTAAAATCTTATGGCGAAAATCCACTGTATTGTGCCTTGGTTGGCAAATACATTCCATGACAGGTTAATGACTGGCTTGACTTCACTTGCCATCAAAGCAACCCTTTTCATCAATATTTTTGATGGAAAATATAAGACCACCTGAAGATATCCAATTTTCCTCTTTTCTCCAATTTTCCTTTTTTTTGTCCTTAACCCCACTTCCTTTAATGATATAGTTTATTATCATAGCTGTACATTTACTCGTGGCATCAGTTGTAACAATTATTGGTGTGGTAATCTTATGTCCAGCAAGTATTTGGAGTGTCCCACAAGTTCTATGTCACGTTACAATTAATCTTCAGCGTGTCACTCCTCATTTGTACGCAAGGCTCCGTTGATTTTAACATATAACAAGACATTTTTTCGTTCTTTAATCGCCATACAACTTTTCTAGATTATGGCTTCTATAATGAGGCTTGTTATCATTTGTTAACAAAATTTTGGTACATTTGGAAAAGTGTTTTTGTATTTGAATTGCACATGGTAATATACGGTATAGGTAGTTGAAAAGACATCTTTGAGGCTGGAGCACACAGAAAAAATCTCACACGAATTCGTGATCATTCACACTCTAGCTGACACATTTTCGTGTTTAAGCAGTGCCTAATATTTTCACTCATATCTTTGTCATGATTGGCTAGGTGATTGTGAAAGATGTTTTATAACGGAATCCAAAATGGACCGAAAAAGTGTAGAAAACTTACATTAAAAACTCTGTCGCTATAAACTTCTATGACGCCATGTTGAATCAAAATGTTTTATGAATAAAATTATCCAAATGGATTCTACTAAAAAGTGCAATTTATATTACAAGTGTTATTGTAAAAAAAACTTTTGTAATTTTTAATAGCCAATGAAATTGACTAACGCTTGCCGGTTAAAAATTATTGGGAATTCCACACGTCGAAAAAGCAAAACTTTTGTAATAGTCCTGGAAAGTTTATATGTATGAACTTTGCTCATCTTTCTGTTCATTCTCCCACACTTTATGATAATAAGTGCCCTCTCTCCGTGCAAAGTTGAAGGTTTTAGTTGTATAAGAGTCGGGCTTTAAGACGTTCAAATCATATAAAATTATTGAATATGGTGTCTGCCCTATTGGACAGCCCATTAAGAAAAAGGTTTTAAAACTGCTATCTCAGGTCATTGCTGTGGCTCAGACCAAGGTTTTCATCAGTAACGAGCATGTTTTGGGGGCCGAGTAAAATGGCTCACCATAATCTAGGTTTCTCGGTCTGTTTCAGATCGTTGGCTGACTAATTAACTGTGTCGCTCAATAAGAAGTTACACTGTATGAAAGTGTAGCGTGGGTGTGTTATATTTGGCTTCTCAGACATGAGTATGAACTGTGGACATGGTGTGTTCAACAGTAGGTTGCTTGACAAGCACCTGCCCTCTAGAACACTGCCCTCTACCTTTAGCCAAGATCATCTTAATGGAGGCCCTAAGTTCTCAGAGTAGACCGTTTATATTGGATTCTATCTCTTTGGGCATTTTCTCTATAGAAATATCTATATGGAACAAAGATGCAATTGTGGAATGGGGTATTCGTTTGTCAACTCTCCAGTTATCATATGTTATACTTTGTACAGTAGCAGTCGTCATTTCCTCGTGTAGTTCCTAGTGTTAAAGAGGAACCCACAAAATTTTAGCAGATTCTGTCAAAAAGGTTTATCGGTATTTTTCATCATTCAAGATTGTTTTTCATGTTTGAGGTGATCTGGATGTTTCAAAACTGAAATCGGCCAAACTTGATCTCAGTTTAAACACTTAAAAGAAAAATACATGCCAAAATGATGTCACTAGTTGCTATAGTTGATATCGGCTAGTGTCTAAGTTTCAGAGTTACGCGTCTGTATTCTGTTAATTGCTTTGCATCTATAGATGTCATAATCGCAGTTTCACTTGATCTGACCGTTTTAATCACAATCGAGTTGGTCAATTTTAATCTTGAAACATCCTGGTAGTCAGACCATCTCAAACGATAAAAAATACCCCTGCTTTCTGATAACATCAACTAAAATTTTGTGTAGTTCATCTGGCTGTGTAGTTCATCATTTCAGGCTGTGAAATGTGTCAACCTTTTTACTCTACAGCAAATTTGCCGACATTCTATTCTCACTTAAAAAATCCTTGACATTGCCGTGGCTGACACAATCAGATTTAAATAGGTCAATGGGCAATATAAAGCACCATGCGCAGCCCCTTCTTATTGATATCAATGATTCATTCCAGTGTGCATAATAGGCAGACAGGAATGAAATTATGGTTTGCTTAGTCACCCTAGCCAGTTTATCACTGCTCGGCTAGTTTACTAGCCTACTAGCGTAGCCAGTGCAACCAGTGCGTTATGAGGAAAAGGAGGACAGCTCCGTAATGTAATTTGTAAATGTCAACTTCGTATCTGAAAAGCCGTTCACTCCTAAACAGCCACTTGTTATAGAGGCACTTCATAAGCAATGTCTCACGACATCAAACGGCAGTAGTTGGCTGAAAGATGCGTGCATTTTGGTTTTGAGGTTGCTATTCCTAGTAGAATTGCTAAACAGTAGAAGAAAGTCGGCTGTCATCAGTATAAACTACCAGAGAATGATGCTCATGTGACGATTCTGCTTTGTGCCGATGCATGTTCTATCCAAATTCTAATGTCGTCAAAAACTTGATCTTCCCATTGTTGACACAGAGTAGTAAAGTATGCTGGACAATGTACTTGTACTTAATGTCAACAATGAATGACTTGGAGCCAGGTTTGGTTTCAGGGTTTTTGTTGTTTTTTGAAGGATGCAGTTGGATTTTGTTAAGGTGTATGAATATGAGATGAACACAACGACTGGGTTTTAATCGAAAACCCTTCTAATCTGTAGAATTGCTGTAGTTTACGCTATTGTTGAGGTAAGGAATAACCATATCGGTAAGTAACACTTACCGATATGGTAACACCTTATAGGTAACACTTATAAACAGGTGACAGCTAAAAACAGTTGTATGAGATCTGTGTAAATGGTTAGCTTGTAGGCTAGAATAACTGGCTCTCTGTCATATAACCATATTCAGTGAATGCTCGAAATTATTTTATTGAATTCGTCCACAGCTCATATTTTAAATACCATGTTGAATGTATATCATTGCAGCTGTCACTTTTCCGATAGTTCGCCGAACATCCACGACATACTGCGCAATGCGCACCATTTTGGCAATGGTGATTGGTTGTCGCGGATTGCTTGATTTATAATTCTTTCGTGACATCTGCTGTGGGACTAGTTCATAGAACACTGTACTGCGAACTATTCGTTGATGTAAACAGCGAATGTGTTTGTGATAGTGTGAGCATTGTTATTACAGAAGATCATTAAAGTATTTTGTTATTCGCACCGCCATATGGCACTATAGTATGAATCAACCTCCAACCATTGCTCATCATTGTTACTAACCATGTCAGTGATAAATGCCTTTCTACACACTTAACTTCTTTGGTCACTCTAAATTTTTATAGCTTCTCATCAATCTATTGATTGGATTAAACTAATGTTACTATTTCTAATTGAAGGAATTACCAGAGAATAAGAAATTAACATCATCCCAGCAAGCTGTTTATTTCGTGTTCGTTGTCCCCTCTAAATACTTGTATTCATTATACTCCATGGCTAGACATCCTGTTGGTGTTAAATTGTACGAATCTCCTTCTGAGTAATTTTTTTTCAACCAATATTTGAATTCGGTGAATTATTTTAGCAAAATACTTGCTAGTAGAAAGGGTAAGTCCAACCTTTGTTGTTTAAGTTGATTGGGATAAGCTCAACTTTCAAGTACAATCTAAGTGCAGGTCTTTTAGTTATTCTAAGTTGTGAAACCTGTGTTAGTTGGTATGATGATAACTGACAAAGGTTCATTAACTGATTCAATATTTACAGTTTAATTTCTTGAAAAACTAATAAACTGCACAAACACATATTTTTCTTGTGAAGCTTTAAAATTTTCTTTTAAAAATACAATTTACAATTTTTTCCGTGGTATTTACCGGTAATTACCAGCTTTCCCAACCGTCCAAAATAAATTAAATAATTGCCAGGAAAAATCCAATTCTCGCAACAATGCTCTTAAAACATGTACAGCTGCTGCCTGCAATAAGCTAAGCAGACATCATGCTTGATTATTAACCTGGAGCATCCGGGATCAGGCCCTAGGAGAACCCAACTCTTCCCGTAATAACCGGGAACAGGCCTGAATGGGTTAAGGGATTGCTCATATATCGCAAGCATTTGAACTGTAATAGAACTGTGGAAGAACAAGATAGTATTATCTGTGTTCTTTGCTTGGTCAGCCTCTTCATATGTTCTTCTGCTAGACTTGGCCGCTTATTCCTTTTGCTCCTTCACAAAGAAGGTAGCTTACGTGCTTCTACTGATTACTGATGATGGAAAGTTTTTGAAAGGTTTATGCACGCTGAGTATAGGAACTCGTTAATGTTTAGTTTGATAAGTTGGAGACGCTAAGGGAAGATATGTTAGGAGTTCTATCGCGATGTAGCATTTTTCAATCCCCTCAGCATTGACTCGTCTTACATACAGTTTACTCCCGAAGTTCAGCTAGTCATTGTTCAATGGCTCAAATGTTTTATTAATAACAAGTGGTGCATACAGTAGGTCATTGAGCTGTCGTATGATGATGTAATAGAGTTTTGCGCAGTCAATAACATGCCATTTCTTTTCCTAATCAGTAAACTAAGTTGTGACCGACTGTTTGGAGAGAAGGGATTAATCATAGATGTAACTCCTGGTTAATCATACAGTGTGTTGTAACTCCTGGTTAATCATAGATGTAACTCCTGGTTAATCATAGATGTAACTCCGGGTTAATCATAGATGTAACTCCGGGTTAATCATAGATGTAACTCCGGGTTAATCATAGATGTAACTCCGGGTTAATCATGGATTTAACTTCGGGTTAATTATAGGTGTAACTCTGGGTTAATTATAGGTGTAACTCCGGTTTAATCATAGATGTAACTCCGTACAGTAATCTCTCACTATTTTGTAATTCAGCTTTTGCTGTTTCAGTACTTCGTGGGGTAAAGAATAATATTAAAAATTATTATTGGTATATTAAATATTTTATATTTATTTATATAAAAACATCAAATAGATGAAATAAAACAACCAAACCACAATACACGAATCTCTCCCATACTCTGGCCCAGTGAGATCTCTCCATGTATCTAATGAGCATCATTGTGTTAGCAGTCGCCGTGGCTTTGTCTTTTTCGTAAGGTTTTGTAAAGTGTAAAAGTGCTTGTGGCACCATTCGGCTTGTCTCTTAATTGTCTTTGACCCTCACATCTATCTAAGGAACCTACGAAAGAGAAGCAGATGCTTATGGTTTAATTAGTTTCTTATTCTAGAATTTTTACTTTTCGGAGGGTCCCCAGACCTCCCCCCCCCTTTCCCAGATCAGAGAGTTCCCCAGATCCCGGACTATTTTAAGAGTTATTCAATGCCTGGTCAATATCGATTACAATACTAATGCATATGATAAAACAGTTTTAGTTGAGTAAAACAACCTTTACAGTTAGTGTTTTCTGTTTTCTCTCAATTTATTTAAACTGCACAAAACACTTTTTTCATGATTTGAAGTTTGAAAGTTAGAATGGTAACTGTTGTCATACGTTAAATAAAAATACATTTTCTGTGCAAAGGCATTTATTACCTGGGCAACGCCTGGTATTCAACTACGGAAGTATATTCATATATTGAATATATATATTCAAAAATACATATATATATATATTTGTATATATAATTTTATAATACAAAAATTTATGTATATTTATTATTGTTAGAAACACTCATTTCGTTAAGGATAAGAAAGAAAAAGCACTCAATACACTTTGTGCATTTTTCTGAAGCTTTCTGTAGTTATCACCTGATGAGAGCAGATCAATATCTACTTGAAACAAATTTGTAGTAATTAACTAACAGCTAAGTGCTCTTTATATTCTACTTTGTACTAACATATAAATAATATTAAATACAGGTCATCCTCGACATACGGCCGCGTTTGGTTCGGGCCAGCCAGTTGTAAGACGATTTGGACGTAAGTCGATTCTGTATAGTGTCACTTAAAACTTTGAATGCAACATCATAGAAAAAATTAGTAACTGTATCAGGCTAATAGTAGTTCCTTTTTTAACAGTTTTGATACTTCGATGTATGTAAAAAAAGGCTTTTGCATTTGCGATGGAATATGTGCTACTACGTAGTTGAGGCTAAAATTTTGATTCCACACAGTTTCTCTTTTTTTGCGCGAGAAATGCATGGAGGAGTTGCGGTGAGAGTCTGTGAGACGCTAAGAGTTGCGGTCAGAAGACACCATGGAAAGTATTGAACAGCCATAAAAATATAAAATGGTTCCAAACGAAAGCAATAATCAATAGTAATAATAAGCAAATGATGCTAATATTGTTTTGAAAATGTTAATTTTTGTTTTAAAATGTTATTTTTTTCTCCTTAATGTATTATAAATATGATTTGTTAATGTCATTTGTTCTTGAATGTATATTTGTAGCATCATTATTATAAGTTATAACTTATAAATTTGTAGTTTCGCAGCATATTTGATAGCATCATTGCGGTAATCTGAATCGGTTTATGATGGATTGACACTCATAACCCCTTTTCCATTGCGCGTAAAAAGCCAGTTTCGGCTTACACTACGCCTCGCGCTGAGCTGCTTGACTTTCCCACGGATGTAGTTGTGAAGTCAGGTGGACGTTCGTCGCATAGGTCGTAAGGCGACGACTTACTGTATATATACTGTATATATATAGATATATCAGTACCAGATACTATATACGCCACTATCCATTCCAAATCCAGCCATTACTTCACTTTTACTCCCGTCTTCTCTTTTGTAGGTGTGCCTCGTCATCACTGTTGTCTTCAGCTCCTTCTTTACGGGCATCGGGAGTACTGTATATATTCAGATCATAGGTGCTCTTGGCGTGTGCACCTGTCTCGCTTGGATCATTCTCTTCCTTTGTAACCTTAATGCTCGATTTCCTGACTTCTTCCCAATTCTCGTAAGTTACATTCGTTTTCTCTTGGCATTTGTCTATAAAGGGAGCTTAGAAGGACTTCCTTATAAATGGAATTTTTCATTTTCAGGCTACTTGTTTTCCGCTCATGGCTGGTGACCTCCACATGTCTCAATCCATGTACTTTTATAGGGTTTCAGCTGGTTGAAACGCATACAAGCATAAAAGTTATAACATGCCTAACATACATACTGTACATGTACATCAACGTTTTAAGGCTTTCGAAATATGGCAGTAACTAACAAAAAAAACACACTGGTATATAACAAACGCTGATTGGACATATACACTCGAGTTGCTCCGTGTTGATATTATTAAAATCTGTTGACCATTATCCTTCGCTGCAATGGAGTGATTGACTATTGAGGTAAATACTCTCTTTTAGCCTTTTTCGTTAAATTATAAAGCATTTATTCAGACTGTTAATGTGTTTCTGTACTTTTCGAAACAAGCGTTTGTGAAAGTTCATCAGCGTTCAGTATGTCTGTCGGGTCATCTCTTTTTATGCAGATTTGATTGCAATACGACGCCTAAATTTTGCATTTTCATTGACAGTAATGAACATCTGTAAACAGTGTGTGACTCTCATCTGCATGTGCAGTACAATTGTCTGTTTTACAAAATCACGTATTTCACGTTTCTTATTTGATGCAAAACTTATCAAGTTTTGCGGTTAATAGTTTTATCATAAGTTCCTAAAAACAAGAAAAAAGGGAATGTCTATGATTTCATTCCGTCTTATTAATTCCTTAGCATAATAATTATTATGTTAGAAAGATCAATGGTAATTTGGTTACAAGCGGAGCAGATGTGGTAGAATCAATAGCTTAAGTTAACTATTCGCTAATGTGTTAGCATTGGTTTCTCATACATGAGTAAATTATAGGCTCTAAGTAAAGAGCGAATCAAAAAGCAGAAATGGGCAGACGATAATGAATTATGTGAAGTGAAATTTGTTGATAGTTACCAGAAAGATATCTAATTTTACCAAACAAACTTATTTGTAAACAAAAATACAAACCCCATGATTTTTTGTTTCACTCTCTAAAGAGGATAAAGTTTCATATGCGTGTAGCCGTGAAAAAGGTTGGTGGTTAAAAATGGTTTTTTATGTTGTGTTCGTAAAACGATCGAAGATGATAGCATTTTTACAATTATTGATTTTTTCAATGCTTTTTCTAGCGAGTGTCACAACTGTGCTCTGCTACTCATCTGGCGATATTTAGTTGCTTCTAACGTCAACAAGTTACTTAGTCACGGCATACCGAGGGAGAAGATTTTGGAACAACATATGAGACTCATGTTTATGTTTGTTACCATGGTTACCATGTTCCGGTTGGCCAGTGCAACTGGCCAACCGGAACATTTTTTTAAATCTTTGTAATTTAAATTTTTGTAAATCCTTTGATATATTTCATGCTTACAATTCACAAACATTTCATACATAACTACTGTGATATATTCCTTACTTGAATATATTACATACATAACTACTGTGATATATTCCTTACTTGAATATATTACATACACAACTACTGTGATATATTCCTTACTTGAATATATTACATACATAATTACTGTGATATATTCCTTACTTGAATATATTACATACATAACTACTGTGATATATTCCTTACTTGAATATATTACATACATAACTACTGTGATATATTCCTTACTAGAATATATTACATACATAACTACTGTAATCTAGTCCATACTTGAATATATTACATACATAACTACTGTAACCTAGTCCATACTTGAATATATTACATACATAACTACTGTAATATACTCTATACTTGAAGATGTAACATGCATAACTACTGTGATATATTCCATACTTGAAGATATTACATATATAGCTACTGGGGTATATCCCATACTTGAAAGTATTACATACATTACTACTGTGATATATTCCATACTTGGGTGATTGTTGACGTTGTAATCTGGTGGAATCGCTGCTGAAATGACAGTTACTACCAGTAAGTCAAGTTTGTTACAATCATTTATCACCAATCATCTGTAGTCAGTGATATGTTATCCTTTACTTTGTTGTAGATGTTTGTTTACCATTTCTTGCTCGCCCTGCTCACCATCGGAATCTGTGTGTGCTGTGGAGTCCTCTGGCCTCAGTTCAAGATGACCATCTATCCTCAATATGCCGTCGCGACAGTAAGTTGTCTTCTCTTTTTTATAACTTCATAGCTGTGATGTTGTTTTGTCGTTTTTTTGTTACCTTAGAATGACTAGTATTTTGAAAGCTACGCTTCTTTCTGGCAGAGTTTCAGCTCGCACCTGCTCGTCAGGTTCTATTTTATATTCATTGACCTTAGATCACATTTACTTTGTAATTGTATGTCTTTAAGTGTTCAATACTGTTATATATTGTTCAGTCTCTATGTATTCAATACTGTTATATATTGTTCAGTCTCTATGTATTCAATACTGTTATATATTGTTCAGTCTCTATGTATTCAATACTGTTATATATTGTTCAGTCTCTATGTATTCAATACTGTTATATATTGTTCAGTCTCTATGTATTCAATACTGTTATATATTGTTCAATCTCTATGTATTCAATACTGTTATATATTGTTCAGTTTTTATGTATTCAATACTGTTATATATTGTTCAGTTTCTATGTATTCAATACTGTTATATATTGTTCAGTCTCTATGTATTCAATACTGTTATATATTGTTCAGTCTCTATGTATTCAATACTGTTATATATTGTTCAGTCTCTATGTATTCAATACTGTTATATATTGTTCAGTCTCTATGTATTCAATACTGTTATATATTGTTCAGTCTCTATGTATTCAATACTGTTATATATTGTTCAGTCTATGTATTCAATACTGTTATATATTGTTCAGTCTCTATGTATTCAATACTGTTATATATTGTTCAGTCTATGTATTCAATACTGTTATATATTGTTCAGTCTCTATGTATTCAATACTGTTATATATTGTTCAGTCTCTATGTATTCAATACTGTTATATATTGTTCAGTCTATGTATTCAATACTGTTATATATTGTTCAGTCTCTATGTATTCAATACTGTTATATATTGTTCAGTCTCTATGTATTCAATACTGTTATATATTGTTCAGTCTCTATGTATTCAAAACTGTTATATATTGTTCAGTCTCTATGTATTCAATACTGTTATATATTGTTCAGTCTATGTATTCAATACTGTTATATATTGTTCAGTCTCTATGTATTCAATACTGTTATATATTGTTCAGTCTCTATGTATTCAATACTGTTATATATTGTTCAGTCTCTATGTATTCAATACTGTTATATATTGTTCAGTCTCTATGTATTCAATACTGTTATATATTGTTCAGTTTCTATGTATTCAATACTGTTATATATTGTTCAGTCTATGTATTCAATACTGTTATATATTGTTCAGTCTCTATGTATTCAAAACTGTTATATATTGTTCAGTTTTTATGTATTCAATACTGTTATATATTGTTCAGTCTCTATGTATTCAATACTGTTATATATTGTTCAGTCTCTATGTATTCAATACTGTTATATATTGTTCAGTCTATGTATTCAATACTGTTATATATTGTTCAGTCTCTATGTATTCAAAACTGTTATATATTGTTCAGTTTTTATGTATTCAATACTGTTATATATTGTTCAGTCTCTATGTATTCAATACTGTTATATATTGTTCAGTTTTTATGTATTCAATACTGTTATATATTGTTCAGTCTCTATGTATTCAATACTGTTATATATTGTTCAGTTTCTATGTATTCAATACTGTTATATATTGTTCAGTCTCTATGTATTCAATACTGTTATATATTGTTCAGTCTCTATGTATTCAAAACTGTTATATATTGTTCAGTTTTTATGTATTCAATACTGTTATATATTGTTCAGTCTCTATGTATTCAATACTGTTATATATTGTTCAGTCTCTATGTATTCAATACTGTTATATATTGTTCAGTCTATGTATTCAACACTGTTATATATTGTTCAGTCTCTATGTATTCAATACTGTTATATATTGTTCAGTCTCTATGTATTCAATACTGTTATATATTGTTCAGTCTCTATGTATTCAATACTGTTATATATTGTTCAGTCTCTATGTATTCAATACTGTTATATATTGTTTAGTTTTTAGATATTCGATACTGTTATATATTGTTCAGTGTACAGCAGATGCTTTGTGAAGGTAAATCGTACTACATTACTTTTGCATGACCTTAAAATTGAATTGTTGCCCAGGCTTTTCCATTGTTTGCATTCCTTTTCATTTAACTCCTTGTTCATTTATTTTCGTATCGGGCTCACTCACAGCTCGTTCGTAAATTTGATCACATTTATATTGACCATCGGTAATTTTTGTTTTATGTTGTTTGATTGAATTAAGTTTTTGAACGTAGCACACAAATCTTAGCAAAATCATCATTCCTGTTGTAGTCATATAAACTCAGTTCATACTGAACGTCATTCAAAATCTCTTTACTTTACACTCATCCGCCATTATGAAGCCATGTTCCTTTGTACAGTTGAACATCGAAATGTGAAATTAGCTCATTTAATGATAAAACTCCTATATCTTCAATTCACATGTCACCTAACTTCATTCTTTTTATAATAACTTAAATGGAATCAATATCTTGTAGTCCTGAAAATACTTCAAGTTAGCGTTGTAGCTAATGGAAGTACGAGTGTTTTTACATAATAAACTTTTGTATATGCTTAACTAGTTTTACCAATTCGTGATAATCAATGTATAGGCTTTTAACTTGATGGATGACATACACACCTATGATACCGATGAGTCCTTCACTGCAGGAGCAAGCGAAGGATTTTATGTATACTCAGTCAACAAATCAAAAGAACTTTGTTAATTCTAATTTAAACTCGACGTTTTTTATTCGTAATTTGATTTCATCTTATTTGCCGCAATTTCACTGGTATCGCTTATTGTGGAAGTAGCTCAGTCGTACTTGGTCGCAAGATCAAAGAGTCGGTTTGCAGCTATTTTTGCATTATTCCCATCAATATCATCCTTTCTGTTATTCTCATCGTTGTTTTCCGCGTTCATTATCTTTGGGCCCCGTCATGGCCGCTAAAATTTTATTTAAATGTACTATTGCTGTAGATAGTCATGGTTTGACTGTACCTTATAGTCGATTGCGCTATTTAAAGATTTGACTGATCTTAAGTCGAAGTTTGGTTGCATGTGTATATTGGCTTTGCGGTGTTCATATATTGGATTGCCCTCAAATTGAGGTTGACTGTATCTGTACAGTAGTTTTGCAGCATTTATACAATGGACCACTTTCAAGTTGACGTTTGACTGTACCTGTACAATAGCTTGGCAGTGTTTATATATTGGCCTGCTCCCAAGTTGAAATTTGACTGTATTTGTACACTAACTTTGCATTGTTTATCTATTGGACTGTTCTCAAGTCGGGTGTTGACTGTACCTGTTTACTAGCTTTGCAGTGATTACTATATATTGGCCTGCTCTTACGTCGGGGTTGAACTGTATCTGTACATTGGCTTTGTAGTGTTTATCTATTTGACTGCTCTCATGTCGGGAATTGACTGTACCCGTATGGTGGTTTTGCAGTTTATATATAAGCCTGCTTCTAAATTGTGGATTAACTTGTACACTAGCTTTGCAGTGTTTATATATTGGACTGCTCTCAATTCGGGGTTTGCTGTACCTGTATAGTAGCTTCGGAGTGTGTATAATTTGGAAATCTCTCACACTGGGGTTTGACTGTACTTGTATAGTTTGCTCAAGACTGTTACAACAGCAGGTTTAGCATAAAATGGTTCATGGTCAGCACAATGTAATGCTTTCGGAAATAATTGTGTGCATTTCCGACCAAAACTTGCATTCAAGTTTGAAGATTTTGGGGCCAAACAGTATAATGAAATATACCCGGTCATGATTACGAAGAGACATCTCTAGGTATATTTGTGAAATGTACGCAAATATGAGTTTGTCTGATGCCCGTCTGTACAAATAGTTCTTTGCTTTGAAACTGTTTATAGGTGCAGTTGAATATTGAATATATAATAATAATATTATTGAATATAACAATAAGTTGAGTATTGGCAATCTACAAAATATGGTAAAGATGAAACTGTTATAATAATGGTAACCGCTCATAAATATACCGTAAAACCTTCATTTGAACGCCATGACCCAGTAATGACCCAGTATTGTTCAACCTTTCCCTATAGTGGCGTATTAGTAGAGGTGACGTTCAAATGAAGGGTGGCACTCAAATAGGGGTTTTACAGTAGTTGGAATATTTTGAATTAATTTTTTTAACAAATGTATATGCAACCCCATTCACAGAAACATTGAAAAACACACATTTACCATTCTAGTTTTCACATTAGAGTTCAAGTGGTTCGCCAATAATACAGCATTTGAACATCTCCAATTTGAACCATGCTTTACTCACTCGTTAGGTGATAGTTGATGCAGATTGGTTCATTTTACACACAACTTCAATACCCACCGTTTACTTTCTTTGCAGATCCTCTCCTTCACCGCATCAATCCTCTTCCTAGTGGATGCAATGCTGAACCTTTTGGTGTGGAGGAGTGCTGTCAGCGAAGTGATTACGTGTCCGTGTTCTCCATGGCAGTACGAGATCAGGATGTAGATGGGTTCTATTTAGAAACATAGACTGTCTGTGCGTGCATTTAGTCTGATATCTGGCTATATCTTCTATCTACTAAAACACATTTGATAAAACCACTTTGTCAAAGGAACTGTTTCCTTGTTCAACTGTTTTCAATACATTCGCAGTGGAGTGGATAGGTGTTTTATTATACGCGTCGCCGTATTCATTTCCCTTTTTATATAATCCACAAAGTATCATTTGATCAAGTAGACCTAGTTTGTTTCAAAAGGTGAAGGTTACTTTCAATCAAGGTCAAGGCCCTATTTTCTTATGATCGAGATAGATGAGTTGGCTGCTAGTCATATTATTGTACATCCTTTATCAAAGTGTCTATCGTTTCCTGTATATGTATCTTTCTTAAAAACAATAATTTTTAGTAGTTTTCTTTTGTTACGCTTTTCAAATACGCTTTAGTACAAATGCTATTTTATACTTACATGTAAGTACTTTGGTTAAAGGAAAGGTTTGCCCTATGATCTGTATGAGTTGGATGATATAATACAATTGTAAATGTTAGGAGCAGACTCTAGTGATTATTCTAACTTGTTATACTGTCTCGAATACACGCTATCTAGTAATATGTTTGGCTCAGAGCGAAGGAATGCATCTCTACTTGACTTGTTTAGATTTTTGTCTGTCAATTAAAAGATAATGTGTCCTATTAATACTTTGCTTTATGGTTTACTCTTAACAATGAAACAAGGTCTAAGATTTTCTTTTGGGTCAATGACAGAGCGTTTGCTGCTAAACATTTATGGAGTGTTTGGGCTTTGGCTAGCAGAAAATTTGATTGTGCAGGTAAATTGACACCACAACCACGAGCGATAAAAGGCACTAAGAAGGTTGAAGAATTCCTAAATGGTTACTGTCAAGGTGTGTAAAGGGTGCAAGAGGGAGAATTTATTATATGCTAGTCATGGAATAAAACAAGAAGAGTAGTGACTAGCACTTGTGAATGATAGTGCAAGTTTTGATCTTTGTAGCTATCCATAGTGGCATACCCAGACTTCTATTTCCCTCCAGATAGTTCTGTTAGCGATGGAAACTTGAGAGTTCGGTCACCTTTTACATAATTAAGTGCATGTGATATGGATGCTCTTGACAGTGTTTTTTTGAAAAATTTCATTCTATAACACAGTTGCTTGCTAGAATCATTTTGTGATGCAAAATTGGCTAAATGGTGCCTCATTTTTTATGAATAAGTCAATTATTGCTGCCTCAGAAAATTGAAAAACCAATTTTTTTTACTTAAATCTAGACAACCTTGGCTACAGACAAAGGATTTTTGCCTACTAACCATTTAAACCACAGAATGTATACGAAATGTGTGGCAGGTTGGTGATAGGTCAAGAGATCTGCTCAACCAACATGTACAACTACCATTCCATATCAACAAACAACATCTTATGATCAAGAAATTACAGCGAATCAATGACAAATTTGTCTTATTTTCTGGAGGCCTTCCAACCTTAATGGCATAAAAGCATAAACAGTATAGAATTACATGTATTTGTGTACAACTAACAAAGTCACATTTTTGTAATCTTTGTAATGCCCTGCCCTGGTTCAGTATTTAGTTATAGGACTGTATTAATTATTCTATAGTTTTCTGATTAGCTAATTCTATGTTTACAAATTTCGTGACCTACATTATTTTTTAGGTTTTAAAAGGTAGGATGTTACAAACTTGTAAGCAAACATAACGGAAAAATTATATTAAATGCTGTGCACCAAACAATTGGTGCAAAATCCTGTGAAGTTCAATTTGCCGTCATAGTACCGCAAAACTTGGTCACAATGAATTTTGTTTTAACCAGATGCAGAGGAACTGATGTCACATTTAACACAAAAGTGTATTGATAACACGTTCAGTACCAACAGTATGCATATATAGCTCTTCAAATGAAAGGTCTGTTTTTTTTAATTCCGCACAGAACATACTTTTTACTGTTTGCTATAATACTACATTATTATAATACTTAAAATATTTCCACCGTTTACTATTTTGAACAAAATCTGAGAAGTTTACGATGCGTAATTTTATCATTTGCATATTATGCATATTTTTAATGGCCAATTAAAAGCCATAAATTAAATTTGTCAGATCAAGTTTTAATTATGAGGCCATAATATCCTGAGCACTTGTAATCACATGCACTATGATATGATCATTTATAATAGCCAATTAGTACACCAAACACTATTTAGGTTACAATCTTACGAGACTTTTCTATGGTAGCAGAGGATGCGTCATTCTCTGCAAACTATTTAAGAACATTTTATATACAAAAATAAAGATGTCCTTTCAAGAGCAGATAAATCTAAAACTGGAATTGTTCAATGAAGGTTGTGCAGCTGATTTTTCCTGTAAGAACATTTGTTCAACATGTGAAAGCTCAAGGGTAATGACAAAAATAAAAAGATTTTAGTGATCATGCTGCAAGATGATTTTTTTATGTTGAATATGAAATTAAGACAGTGGTAGCACCCGCAGGTCATCCTTTCACACAAAAAACTACAAGGAGGTGGGCAAAAATCAAACTTTAGTTTGGTCACAAGCCTTAGAAAGTTTTAAACAAATTTAGTGTGCAGTTTTCATGCCTTGCCTTTGGTGACCAAGTGTTTGCTGATTCCGCTGTATATCAAAATAATTGTATTGGGAACTTCTCATCTTCAGATGTGTTGATTAGTACACTCCTTTTAATCTTGTCGACCAATATGCATACAAAGAGCAGCTGGCAGTAAAACAAAAGAAAATCAGACCTTGTTAGTTTTGTGTAGATGTCAGGAATACCATTTCCTACTTCTCACTCCTATAATAGTAGAGCTTGGTTAGTGCCTGCTTATCAGTCCCCTGCGGCTGCATTGATAGCTAGAGAAGGATTAACAACTTATGTGAACTATGTCATCAGCCAAAGATCTTTAAAACTGACTATCTGCTAGTAGTTGACTGACACAGATGTCTTGCATAATACAGTTTATCAGCCACATATTTTGTGGTTTGTATGTGAAGGTATTGCATCTCCCACAAGTAGATAAATCACAAAGATGCAATAAGACAAGTCTAATAGATGTGGGTTATCTTAACATGCCACCGCGGTGAGACAACTCTTGAGAAACCCCAACTTGCAAATTTAGTGGAGTTTGGCTCAGAAAACCTATTATTGGAAAGTGGAAGTGCAGAATGGTTTCTTTTAATGAACATGCCTAAATTTCCAGTCAACTGCATAGCTCAGTTATGTAGGCAGCAACAATTGAGATAAAGTTAGTGTAATTCAAAGTGACATACATGTCAGTTGTTGCAGCTAGGTGAAGGCCATTTTATGTTTATAAAATTAATGTGTAAGTTACATGTTGAAGTAATTGCTACACTAATTTTTGGGTCTGTAAAGGTTTTTTCTCCTTGACTGTTTGTAAGTACCTAAGGCCAGGTTTGTAGGTGGCTGATGTAGAATAGCTTACATTTGTTCAGTTTGATGTGAGATTCAAAAGACTCACATAAGTTCTGATCACATTTCTGTCATAACATGCAGAAACACCAGCAAAACATCTGTATTATTAGAAATAACATCCAAAGGAATTGCAGTGATCATATTTTTAATGCATCTGGTAAATCCTAAATTGACATGACACAGAAACAAAACCTTCAAATTTGAGTGGATCAAGTAAATGTTTTGACTTGTAGCATTGCATTTATCGTTTTACCAACAAAGTTTATTTTTTCAATTCCTAATCAGTGTTTAAATTTAGGTCGTGATGCTGTGTTAGCAGAATGTCATAGCACGTGAGCTCTATTAGATCTGAAACTGGTCATCCAACTTTTTTTGTTACAAGCGTTCAACACCTGAATCAGCGTTTGCTTCACAATTAATCTGATTGCCTTCACAGTTTTTATGTCAATCACTAAATATGAAGAGATATCTCTTTCACAACTGTTACAGACGTTTCAGAATTTCTGCTAAGTTCTTCTAAGTATATCCTGGTATTTTGTACAAATTCATATTCTGTATTATTGGTGTTTATGAAGCATATAGGCATTCTGTAAACAGCAACAGTTATTGAGATACTAACAGATACTAGCTAGCCTATGTTTTGCTTTCTGTTTAATAGTGTCAGCATCTTTCCGGATTCACTTTTGACAAAAACTGACCCACAATCAAACTCTGCAAAGCAACAAGAGGACTTTGAAAGTTATCAAATTCGATTTTAATGCCATCCAAACTTTTTAAAGATTAATTGTTGCATATTTTATAATCCAAATGAAGAATGATTATGATTCGTAGCAGTTTAATGTAGTGTGTTTGTTGAGTGATCCAACTGATCTTCGTAGTTTAGATTAGCAAGTAGTATACTTAAATGATTTGGTTTAGGTCTTTGTTCATCTCTCTTTATCAAATAAAAGTACTGGTTAAGTTTCTGCCTAATAATTGTGGTTAATCTTATAATGGTTTGGCCATATTTTCACATTGGCTGGCACTGGTTTTAGCTGATAAACAAGGATAGAGGCAGAGCATACAGTACTTGCTTTATGAGTTCTAACTTTGAAATTAGCGCACCTTTTTATTCAATTTGTCAACCTTCTGAAAAAAAAGCCGACAATGGTGTTTCAAAAGTTGAAAAAATGTGATCATTTTTTAAAAAGTTGGACTTCAGAATATGCATTAATTTTTTTTGTTCCGTTTATGCTCAAAATCCATGTCATTAGACATGGTTGGCTTTATTTTATGGTTCTAAAAAGGGCACACAATGGATTCTATAACTAGCAGATTTATCGGAGGTTTGTATTCAATTATTTTATTCTCGAGCACATGGAGGATTGCAACATTGAACATATAATAGTAATAATTATATTGAGTAATAGTCAATCACTTAGAACAAACATAGCAGTATCGTAAATGAAATACTGCATGAAAACATAAATGGTTATATTGGATGTGTAAAAGCTTAAAAACCTAATCTAGATTCCAACTTTAAAAACTTCAAACTAGCTGTGGACCATAGAAGAGATTTTTCACATCTATCTGGTACTTCAGCTCTATTTTGTACTGAAATATTCTAGGACTGATTTAGCACACCCTCATCCTCCTCTTTAGCGAGTCCCAAACTTAAAAGTTTGTTAGTTGAATGCTTAATAAACACATACTATCTAATGTAATACACGCTACCAAATAATGAGAATGCAACCCCGCTGCAGTTTATACAAACAAGCTTGGAATTGCAGCGAGGTGATATGTTTTACACCAGATAATTTGACTCTGGGAATGAACTCAGTTTCTATTTACTCTTGAGTTGCTCACAACTAATCAATACTGAATCAATAAATCAGTACCGCCTCAATTGAGTAACACATTCATAAGTATCAGTGCAATAATAGTCTTTTTATTATCGATCTGTTTGTGTAAGAAAATAATTGATTTGATAACAAAAGAAGGAAATGCTTGGTATTTTATTGGCCTCAAAGAAATACAAGGCACTATATACCTTGTATTTACCTCAATCTAAAGTTTTCCTTACATTGATCAAACAACTACCATGTTTGGCTGATGTCACCTCTTGATGTAATGTATTCAGTTTTTGGCAGTAGTAAAGATTGGACAACTCCATCATCGTCCTTTTTAATTGCTTAGCAAATGTCCCAAACATTTACATTTTGCTGCTGATGCTTTATGTCTGCTGTATAGATCTGTTGGAAGGTCTACTGCACTAGTATGCAGCAGGCTTCTTTGTACGGTAGTGTGGTTTGTATGATTCTAATTTCTGCTATTTCTTTCCATTTGTCAGCCATTGAAGCTTTCAACTTCAACAATTACTTCTAATTAAGTCGTCTCATTGTCTCATCGACAATAAAGGAAACAGGCATGATGCTACGCTTAACGTCAAGCTAGCCAATAGTACTTTCGCAAGCCCACAATAAGTATTTGCTCTATTATACTATAGTATTGCAAGGACAGCATAGTGTATTGACATAGTTTGCAGATCTGCCGGCCGAGGGTCCGAGTTAAAATCTAGTCTGAAGCTAATATTTCATTCGTAAAACTTTAACGCTATAATCTTACAGATGAACAACAGACAAACGCCGAGACTTATACATTTAGGTTTATAGATTTAAATGATACCTGGGATAAGTTAAAGTAAGCTATTATCTGCACACTTTTATTGATCACTCTGCTACCGAACCTACACATTGTTGACCCTACGCTGCTGCTCAGGAATCTCTATGGCCGAGTAACAATAATTTTATGCCAATGAAATGCTTTGTTTTAATAAAACGTGTGATTACTTGAAGTATGTGTTGTTTCTGGGGTATGGAAGGAATTGAATTAAATGCTGTAGTTTTGCCAAGTCATTATACAGATGATAGTGTCAACTATAATGTGTTCTGAACACGAACAGAGGTACTAAAGGCAGAAGGCGGCGGCGAGTGGTACCCATAGTTTAATATGGCTCTCTAGCAGTATAATGTTGAAGAGGTCCACTCGTGACTACCGCAAGGCTAAACCAGAGCCATGTAACGCACTGGCACACGTACTGGGCTACACTCTGCTATATGACTTTAGTCTAAACCAGAGCTGTATAGCACACAAAGTTCCATGACCAAAACCGGCGACAAAAACGCTAGTTCCAAACAAGCATAGCATTTTATACAAACTATAATGGAAATACCACAACATTAACAAACAAAAACAACATTCATTTCCAGTAGCTCTAAAATTGATTGCTGCATTATAAACCATTTGAAAAAAGACAGAGTTACCTACAAGGTGATGACAATAATTTTATAATTTAATGTAACCCTTTTCAAGTACAATTCAAATCACAAGTTTTACCTAAATTGGTATATAGCCAAATTCTAATAAGTTTGGAATCTGAAACAAGCTTCTGGCTTGGATTTGTAGAGGAACTATATGTTTTACAATAAAATTAACAGAATAACTCATATTCAAATCAAACTATACATAAAAATACCAAATTAGTTTGCTAAAAAAACATAAACATATAATAAAATTAATTTACTAATTCTATTATATATACTTCATAATAAAATTAACAAACTAATTTATATGCACATTAAATTATACACCAAATTACAAATTCATTTGTGAAAAAGCGTATTCATACATGTATTTATATATACTAGCAGAATGTCCGGCATTGCGTGGGTATTAAAAACAGCTTATAAACAGTGGCAAGTTGCCTACCACTTGCCATTAGCCTGGCACATTGCTAATGGAAAATTGGAATAAGCTACTATCCATATTATTAAGCTTTAGTGACATTGCAAAACGCAGAGTGTTATGCATACTTTAACAGAGATAACAGATAAACAGGGTTCGGGGCACCGCCCCGAAGCTATAAACCTTTTAAGCATCAACAACCCTCAAAGTATGCATAAATGCAATTAATTGTAAGCATCAAAATCTGCATAAATATATTGTTTATGGTTCATGGAAGGCAAAATTGTTCTTTATTCAACGAACGGTAAAAAAATTATGATATAAAACTCATGACATTACAGATTTTTGTAAGGGACATTGACAGAACAAGAGCTATTACTTCTTTATTGCAATAGCTCTTGTGCTGTCAATGTGTCTATGGCAGAAATCTTTTACAACTGATTCTGTATCTATTTCAACATCTTTATATATGTGAAATATTAGAAGATTATAGACGAGCCTGCCCCATAGTGCTACTCATCGATATTTTGATTTGATTATGTTATAATAAGGAAAAGCCAAGTTTGGGGGTCTTCTTCACACCCCCACTATAAGCATTAAAGTACAGTTTCTAAGTCTTAACAAAGTCTCACAAGATCACTCATTTGGCGAGCCCACCACGGAGAAAATATAGAATGCTAGTTGATAGTAAATTAGTAGTTGGAAACTCCAAGTGAATGAGCTTAGTCAGCAATTCTTAGTACTTAGCCGCCGAGAATCCCTAAACAGTTGAGGTGGCTCAGCCGGCCAGCCGCCCCAGGGAATACGGGACTGGTATATTATACATATACCGGTTTATACATATACTGGCTTTATACATTATACCGGTATATATATACTGGTATATGTATATATACTGGTATACGTATATATACGGGTATATATTAGTTTGAGAAATAGTCTTATTATATTTAATTAGGAAATTAATTTTTCATCGAAATAAAGGATGCATTGAATTGCCAAATAAGTTTACTTTACTAATTCAATTTGCAAACCATAGCTGTAGCTAAATTAAGCAATAAGTTTTCAATTACATCTTGCAAAATGATTGAAACGTTTCTTGCAAAACCTGATGTAGTATATAGTTGAGGTATTTTAAATTTTATCATCATACAAATATTATATAGGCCTATATACGTAATATTTATTTATATATATTATATGATACATATATACAATGTACATATACAATATGTACATATTGCATGTCTGTGTAAAAACGTTAAGTGCTGCAGCTAAACAGCAGGCGGTGTACCTATATAATATATATACATGTATATAGATTATATAAGTACACTGTGAGCTGTTTGGCTGCAGCACTTAACGTTTTTACACATACGTCAAAACATATAATTCCTCCGAAAACCCAAATTAGAAACTGGTAGGTGTTGTACATATATGTATGCTATATTAGGTAAGACTTGTGCTTTGAGCTTAAAAAGTGTTATTTTGTCCTAAATTATGAAATTATTGGTACCATCATTGGTACCATCAATACAACAAAAATTTTTAGAGCAACTGCAAATGGAAGTTATTTTTGTTTGTTAATGTTTTGACTCTCTTCATTACCAGAGCTGCCAACCCTGAAGTGGGGAAAGGAGTGAGAGTCTATTTCGGGGGCAATGAAAACGCGAAGATTTGATAACTTTGGGTAAATCTTCATAGCATATAAAAACATCACAGAGAAAGATATTACCTATATAACTCCATATGGAAACCACATGTCGTGGAGATTATTGATAGATGAGAATGCCCCAAATAGGTTTATAAATAGTTGTTTATTAGTGGTAAGTATTGATGTTTGCTCACCTTCAGCCATGATGATGTGAAGTAGTGTGATTAAACCATATAATCCAGGATATAATAAATGTAGTAGATTATTGTGGCGCCATTCCTCTGTGCGCGTGTGTGAAAAAAGGGATGTAGTTAGGTATAATATTTCTGATTGGTTAATATCCGTTGAGTATAGTTGGTTAGTATAAATGTTTTTATCCAACCAGGATGATTGTCTTCATAGAGTATGCAGTTGCTATGATGATAATATTGTGGAGTAAATATATATATGTACAGGAGAGGGTAATTCCCATTGTATATTAACAGGTCTCCTCAATGGGAATTAGGTCTAGGATTGACCTGAAGCGAGTTGTCGGTAGTGGTTTTGTAAGGATATCTGCTACATTATCGGTTGTAGATACATGCTGAAATCCGACCTCGGTGAGCTGTCTGAAGAATTGATATCGTATGTCCGTATGTTTAGATTGCTGGTGTTGCTTGCTTGACAGTTTGGTAATAGCGATCACGCTAAGATTGTCGCCAAATACGGTAATTTGTCCGTTAATGTCAATATCGAGCGATTTGAAGAGTTTTCGCAGGTAGAGAGCTTCTTTTGTAGACTCGGTAATCGCCATAAGCTCAGCTTCTATTGATGATAACCCTACTGTCTGTTGTTTACGACTATTCCAGGTTGAAGGTTGATTCCAGGTTGATGGGGGAGCTGCCGTACAAGAAGATATAGCCTGTGGTTGATTTTCGATTTTCCTGATCACCTCCCCAGTCCGAATCACTGAAGCCGTGTAGAGGATCAGTCGACGGTTTGAAGTGTAGGGTGTAATCGATAGTTTTCTTGATATAATGTAGTACTCGTTTAGCTGCGGTGATGTGTTCGTCAGATGGGCAGTTGAGGAACTGTGAGAGTTTGGACACTATCCAACATACATCTGGCGGCGTTCCCATAGCTAGGTATAGGAGACTTCCAACTAGTTGTCGGTACGGACAGTGGGTGGTTTTATTGTTCTCGGAACTCTTGGTGAGTTGTAATCCAGAATCTGCTGGCGTGTTGACTGTGTTGCAGTCTTCCATCATATATCGTGCTAGTATGGATTCGACGTATCACTTCTGATTCATTGTGTAAGATCCATCAGATTTGTGCTCAAAATCAATCCCAAGAAACCATGCTAATGGTCCTTGGTCGTCCATTCTAAACCGATCTTCTAGAGTCTGTTTGACCGCGCTGATTTTGGAGTCGTCTGATCCTGCAATGATAATATCATCAACCCAAAACAGTATAATGGTAATGTGACTACCTTCGCTGTAGAGTTTTAAACAAACTCTAAAACTCTGGTGATTGTTGGGATTGAGAGTAGAGGAACTTTACTGATGTGTACTATGCCAGTTATTGCTTTATTGCATAATAACACCGTGAAGCCTGTTAAAGTATGGAAATCGTAATAAATTCAGTCCGTATCAGGTACAGAAAACATGACAATAATCATGGTAATGCTTGAACACAATTGCTGCCAACAGTATTAATTAATTCAAATTGAAATTAATGAATATAAACTGAAACATGAGTGAATAAAGTTGCGTAACTGACCTGTTCTATCTCTATGGTTGCAATCCCAGTGGTTTAATAAGTTCAATATGTTATCTATAGTTCGCGGCAATGCCTTAGTGGATGCTCTGTTGTATCGCATTCACTGAGTCAAGCTATACTTGTTAATAAAAGCAGGTCAGTAGAAGGGCAAAAAACTACCAGTAGAGGTCACCTGTTTTCTGTTCATTGGCCAGATTTATGCGCCCATATGCCCCCACAACCAACCAGAAAACAACTGAGTCAGCTTGAAGTGTAACGAACGCTCAGGCCGCTGACCCGGCAAACAATGGTCTATCAAATATATGAAAACATAACAACCTCCTGCTGAGAGTCAGATGCTTTCCCTACATTCGCGTTTGGTGTATATGCATGGATCTACTTCATTACATACGAAGTCCACAGATTTTAAGGAGTTTGTGAGAGTAATATGCCAGTTGCACCCTGACTGTTTAAGACCGTACAGCGATCATTTGAGATGACACGTGAGTCGTTCTCCCTTGTTGTTTGTCTGAATAAAATCCAGTGGTTGTTCGACGTATACGTCCTTATCAATTGGAGCGTTTAAATAAGCACTTTTTATGTCTATTTGGTGTAGGAGTAATTTATTGTTTGCGGCATACTGTAGTACAGTGCGGATAGATGTAAAACGAGTTGTAGGCGAGTACGTTTCATCGTAGTCCGCGCCATAGATTTGTGAAAAGCCTTGAGCTACATATCTGGCTTTGAATTGAACTTCGCCCTCTGTCTTCCCTTGTTTCAGTGTGTATACCCACTTGCCTTTCGTTTCTGATCGGTCTGCAGGTAGTGATATGAGTTCATACGTGTCGTTCTCTACGAGAGAGTCCACTTCAACTTGCATAGTCTTCTTCCAGTGTGTAGCTTCTGGAAAGTCGATGGCCTGTTCGTACGTCGATGGTATAAGTATGGGGTCTGAAGTGGTGATTTTGTAGCATACGTAGTCGTTCAGGTATGAAAGTTTACATGTAGCGCGTTTCTCGCCTTGTGGTGGCGGTATAGGGTTTGCTGGATCGACATCGGGTATTGTTGGTTTGATGGTGTCCGGTGTGATATGTATGTGATTATCAGTTTGGTCAGTTTGGTTGTCTGACGGGTTAGTGTTGTCGTTCGGTGGGGCTACATTTGATGGAGTCGACGTGATTCGAAAATTACGCGCCGTAACGATGTTACTCGTGGTTTTGTTAAGTACATAATGTCCTTGACTATGCTGGTTTACCCCGAGGTAGATGCTGGGTTCACTGCGTGAATCTAATTTACTACCTGGTTTGAGTTCCTTGTATATAGCACACGGCGAGCCGAATTGGTAAGTGTTACTTAAGTCGGGCTTGTGTCCAGTGAATAGTTCATAAGCAGTCTTACCGGTTCGTTGTTGATATGCTCGGTTACGTAGGTGTAACGCATGATTGACACTATATGTCCAGTAAGCTTTTGAGACGTTAGCATCTGATATCATACATCTAGCCATGTCGAAGATTGATCGCCAGTTTCGTTCCGATTTCCCGTTCTGGTATGCCGAGTACGGAGCGTTAGTTGTGTGTTTGATACCGATTTCGCGTAAAACGGTTTGGAAAGGGTTTCCCATATATTCACCACCATTATCCGAATGTATTTCTTTTACAGTTCCAATCGGAGCAACATCTGCAACAAACTGTTTTAGAGCAGTATATGCAGTTTCCTTTGAACGTAGAGGATAGGTGAATAGCATTCTAGAATACTCGTCAACAAAATTCATCAGGTATACATGACCTGAAATGGAGGCAGGTTTGATAGGGCCGCACAAGTCAGAATGAACGCGTTCTAGCGGCGCGGTAGCTTTGTGTATGTATTCGTCCTGTGATTTTGGTATACGAGTTTGTTTGTTCACATCACAAGTTGTACAAGTTAGTGATGGAGAGCTTGCGGGCACTATTTTCATGCCTTCAGTTGCGTTAGGTAGTAATAACAAGTCTCTGTAGTTATGATGACCAAGCAGTTTGTGCCATTCTTCAAAAGTTTTAGTGGTATACGCTTGATCCTGGGTGTAAGTCAGTAGGTAGTACAGATTGTTACGATAAGTTAGGTTGAAATGAGTATTGTCGGCTTGCAAGTATGCTTGTTTATGACCGAAATACACAGACACATTACCATGCTTAGTAGCAGCAGCGACAGAGAATAGTGTATGAGGAAACGATGGTACTAAAAGAGTGTTTTCTAGTTTGATCGCGTGGTAACTTCCACCTGAGTCCTGTATAGTGATAGTGGCATCACCTCGCACGATTGCCAGTTTGTTCAGGGTAGTACTGTCGGCTAGTTCTAAGGTATGTGTGTCAGCGTTGAATGTTTTATCGTATGATATAAACAGCTTTTTATTGTTTACCATGTGGCTAGTAGCACCACAGTCAACTACTATGTCTGAGCATGAGTTGGCTACTTTATGAGCAATAGAGTTACTGTAATCGTTAACGTTGAAAGTATAATCACAACTTGTAGTATTGTGACCTGTGCATACACTGGCAGTTGATTTAGTATCACCGCGCTTCGTTGAGAAACAGACACTTTCTATACGTGACTGTCCCGTTTATAAAATGTACAATTTAGTTTGGGTTTACTGCGAATCCTTGTTAGCGTGGTTTTCCACATGCATTACATTGAGTGACAGTAGCACTGCTCTTGTCTCGAGATTGTGTGTGGTTAGTCTTACCTGTGTGTTTGGTAGACCTACCTCCCCGGGTGTTGAGAGCAGTGTCCGCTGTTTCGTTACGTGCTGCGTCAGTGTCCGCCTGTGCCCTTAGGTCAGCTTTAAATTACATGAGTGTTTTCTCCTTATTCAGCTGCATGTGTACTGTGATGAACGAGTTGTATGACGGGGGTAGTCCTTTTAGTAACATTGCAATGATTAGATTGTCCGATAATTGTTCATTGGCTGCGCGTAGCCCGGTGCTCACACTTTCCGCTCTAAGCATATAGTCTGTTACAGCCTCACTATCTATCATAGTGAGCGTGGTTAGCTCCCTGTATAGCTGGAGAATTCTTGGCTTCTCTGTGCTTTGGTAATGAGTTCGTAGTATCTCAAGAGCCTTGTTGCTGCTGTCTTTTGCATCATTCATGATGAGTTCCAGTGATTTTTCATCTAAGATCTGAGTCAGCTCGACATAAGCCCTGGGATCTAATGATTTGTCTGGATCAGTTGCAGCTATAATAGCTCCATAAATCTTAGCGTTTTTGTCTAGAGTATATAAATAGTTCAGGAATCTTGTCTCCCAAAGTTTATATGTTTCCTGCTTTCCATTGAAGAATAGCTTTCCCCTGGGCCCATAACCTATTGATGTTTGCTCACCTTCAGCCATGATGATGTGAAGTAGTGTGATTAAACCATATAATCCAGGACATAATAAATGTAGTAGATTATTGTGGCGCCATTCCTCTGTGCGCTTGAGTGAAAAAAGGGATGTAGTTAGGTGTAATATTTTTGATTGGTTAATATCCGTTGAGTATAATTGGTTAGTATAAATGTTGTTATCCAACCAGGATGATTGTCTTTATAGAGTGTGTAGTTGCTATGATGATAATATTGTGGAGTAAATATATGTATACAGGAGAGGGTAATTCCCATTGTATATTAACAGTAAGTATATGATTACTACTTGAAGATTGAGGTAAAAAAACAAGTTTGCGTGGGTAAAAGAGGCAATTGCGTGACACAGGCGTGAGGCATGGGGCAATTGCGTGAGTCTCACGCCCAAGGCGTGAGAATTGGCAGGTATGTTCATTACACCTTCATTATAACTTTCCGGCATATGCATGTAAAATGGTGGACGTGGCCTGTTTGTTTGGAAACTAGTACGCTCCTATTGGCTGCAGGACTTTACCCTATATCATGTAGGGTATAGAGCCTATAGGGTATAGAGCCATATAGGCATAATACTACCCTAATTCATCGAAGCTCAGGGTAACTAATCGAGCAATAATTCATGACTTCTGTCTGAATTATCACAAAAGAGTTTCGTTGACGTAAAATATAATTCCCACCATTGAACTTAAAACCCCTGGAATGGCAATCACGTGACTTTTACGTTGATAATAATACGTAACGTGTGCGCCATATTGGAGAGCTAATCGAATGCTATTTCCGTTTGTAAACAAACGGTGAAAAATGACAGAAATATATATGTTGACTAGTTATTTTCCAGCTGGGTGTTAATGAAAGCTACTCCCACACAATGTTTAGAGTGCCCTGACAGAAGAAAACCTATTTATAACATATGGAGTAGGATATATCAATATCAAATGATAAGTAGATGTATAATAGAATTTCGTGGACCATGTTACTCATACAAACTGTTGTATTACAAATGCATAAACCCAGCAAATGATATATTCAGGCAAATAACAACTGTTCCATTATATTAAAATTTATATTACATATGCATAAATGCATATGGAAAAACTTAGCACATGAAGTATTTCGATAAAAACAACACATAGGTATGCTGCCAAAACAGAAACTGTTTTCAAGATTTAAGTGATAATAGCTTATGAATGTATGATATGTATAATACAGTATCTGTAAAAGATGGAATGAACTACTGCAACAACTAAACGGAAATTAAAAACCGTTGTAATATAGAATAATCAAAATAATGCAAACAAGGAAATGCAGGAATTAGTGTAATCAGATGATTAAACTTATACATACACGTTACAGAAACTGTGTAAAAGGAGATTTGTATAGAAGTGGATATTGAGCCAAGGCGCATCAGTTTCTTAGAACTAAATTAGATTAGGAATAACAGCACAACAACAGCTGCAGATGAATATTACAGTGATTATATTGTTACTGGCCTTTAAAAAGTACTAATTTAGAATTGTATGCCACAAAGATGCGCCTTGCAGTTTGAGTGTAGGATTTTAGCATAATGATGCTGTCGGAGATCATAAAACGACTCAATAAGGTTTTTTATCAATGACGCAATGGTTGGATATGCCATCTGCCATATCCGTAAGGTGTTTCCCAAAGCATAACACATCAATGGACCTTACACTACTGATAAAATACACCACACAATGGAGTGGATCTGGCTTTGTATGAATACGAAAGTATTGATCTGCAACTAGCAGGATCCTGATGACATCGTCTGATGGACGCACCAATCCTCCATTGTTTTGTAGCTTGAGTAGAGTATAGAGATGTCGGTACTGAATATTTGACTTAGTCGTAACCAGCAACTGACGGCCAATGTCACGACAGGACTTTAGTTAGCTTTTGCACAATGTAGCCAGCTATATAGACTATACTGTTACCTATAACAGAAATTTGACATCTGAAATCATTGAGTTCCACAAACTGATCAACTTCTGGAGTAGCCTGTATGATGAGAATCTCGTTTTGAGCAGTAACATTACCTGTCTTACTAGCATCTGATTCTGCACCACATTTGATGATAAGTTTGCGAAGGTAGCCTTAAACTGAGTAACAGTAGGATTATTATTCCAACCCCCTAAACGAAAGCATCAATTATAACAATTACATAAAATCAACAAAAATGAATGTCTTATTCACATAAACATAGTACCCTTAATAAACAACAATACAACTAATAAAATAAATGAAAATAAAACAGCTCAAAATGCTACCATATCGCTATGTAAAATGAAAATGTAGCAATTTTCACTGGAAGTCATTCACACCCATCTTAGGCATAAAGCTTAATGGTTGACTTGCAACTAAAATTCACATTACCGTTATTTGATATGAAAAGATTCACCATGTCTTACCCTGTTGTGTTGTAGGCAGGGTTGTTAAAAATCGATGATTTTTTTTAAATCAAAAAAATCGATTTCTATTGTTTTATTTGATTTTTTTATTTAAATCGATTTTTTTGTTCCAAAAAGATGTTTTGTGTTCTAAATTGAAAGTTATTGCTATCAATTTGGAATTTATGATTTGCAGGAATGTTATGTAGTTTTATTACAACAACTAAGAAATGAAAAAAACATTTACACAGTTAACATTTGATAAAAAGGACAGCATAATTTATGCGTTTGACATTAAATCCTAGAAACGAAGATGAAGAATCACAGAGAACAGATCACACAACTGCTAAGCCGCAGACATATTCATAGGCACTTGCTGTGGCAGCTGTCACTGTTTTGGGTGCTGTTTGAGGTTTCTAAATTTTTTTTAGATATATATAGCTACTTTAAGTTGAGCAACCTTGCAGCACTGTGCTTGACAATATGGTTTTAAATTCAATCATTGAAAAGTATCATTCAACATTGAAAAATATTACCTTTAAATGGCTTCAGTCGAACGTTTTAACCTGCTGTCAAAACATAGATCATTGAAATGTTCGTTGCAGATAAGTGCTCAAGGATCAGGCTTATTCACTCTTCTGCGGTTGCGATACCATTGTAAATAACGAGTGTTCTCAGTTGCTTTGTTTGGAAATCTAAAAATTAAAATGAAACTGTAGTAGTTAGTTAGCAACAGTAGTAATAACAATAGTATTATTACTCTTATCTCCTTACTGCTAGCTAGATCCAGGTACAACAATAAATAATATTATAAGCACGACAAACACTTCCTTCAAATATAAATATTTAGAAATAACCTAATGGGTTGTAGTTCCAAAATATTAATATAAAAAAATTCAAAATTTAAATAATAAAAAACTTCGTTCTGAAGGAAGATCATTTCACTCACTAGCTTATAAATTTATCTAGTCACCGACAAAATACAGTCAAACTCGTACACTCAGTAGTGACACTGATCGACTCTCACTCACCCAGTGACTAGTGTAGTAGAACTAACTAGTGGCAGTACTAACTAGTAATAGCACAACTATTAGTAGTCGTAGATTTGAGCAATAGTAATAGAACTAGTAGTAGAAGTGACTCACTTGTGAAATGTCATGCCTTTTCCTTTAAAAGTCCATTTTTGCGGTTTTTGCAGTTCATGGAATAGCAATAGCACTGTGCACCTACACCCTTATCTCTCGTACATAAATTATTATTAGCAATCTCAGTAGTCTGTTCCTTTGATTGAGCGGTGTATTCGTGACCTTCCATAGCTGTTAAATCTAAAATTAGATTTCTTTCTCACATTGAGCACAATGAAATTAACTTGAACATTAACTGATAATGGCGTCGACCGGATTTCCGTACTCGCGAATGACCTCTTGCCATTCCAGGGGGCGAGAGGAAATTAGCACCCCAAATGAGAACGCGCGCGGGAGGTAGGAATAATGGGTTGTTGGGTTTACCCGCGAGCGCCAAGTACGCCGAGCGTACTTATTCTAATTTCGTAGCTAATTTCCTCTCGCTCGTTATCGCGTTCTAAACTACACGTTCTAAACTCGTACACTAAACTTGCATCTTCCCTATCTTGGAGAAAAGATTCTTTCAGCAAGCTTGAATCAGACACCTATCATACCATGAGCACTGACCACACATATCATTGTGAAAAACCAGCAGCCAGTCACCAAGAAGTGGAAGTATCAGAATGGGACAGCATTTGTAAAGTAAGGCATGACATGAACTGAAAACAAGACTCAAGAGACTGTCCTGTGTGGTCTGTCTGTCAGTTCTTTTATCTTCAGTTAAGTTAGGGGAAGAGTAGAGCAGAGATAAAATAATTTGATTTTTAATTTTGTATATAACTACATTGTAACAAAATCAATCACGAACTACTTGCTCTACTTGCACTTTGTGTTATCTAACTGAATACTGAACTCGATTTTGCTTGCTCATACCAAAGACAAGCCAAAGAAAACCTTTTCTCATACAATTGCTTCACAGAATAAATATCATGCCTGCCAAGCATATATTATGAATCAGTCTTTTAAGTCAAGCCTACTCTGTCCAAATTATATGAGGCGCTTCATAAATGAGCTCATCTTTTAGAAGTACTTCGCTTTAATATGACACCTGGTTGTCAAAATCTCCCAAAATTCATGCATTTCATTTGCCCCATTACATTATTTTGGGGGAGGTTGGTGGGCATTTGCCGCCAGCTACTCACTACATTGGTCAAACTACTAATGACGAAGCAACTATACAGTTTATCTTTGCTATCAATCATGGTCTGAGTATGATTGTGATGTGTTCACCAATGAAGGTATTTGATGATACTTTTTGTTCTTAGAATATCCTACCTGAAGGTTTTGCCTACCACCTTCTAAAGCACGAGATGGTCCGAATAACCTCCAAGACGACCTTTGTCTTCTCTGTGAAGGAACTAAAATCAAAATCCGATATCTTGGCTTGGAAGGCCTCGTTTCAGGCAAACAACAGATGGCGCACAAAGGAAATCAGGAAGCCTACAGAAAGACTCCTGTTTCGTGTAAGTTATCACAAGTATAATAGGAATGAAAATACTCTAGTGTTGTTAAACCAGGTTTATCACCAGCCTGCAATGTATAACCAGAATCGCTGGTTGTGACTCAAAAACAGATTCAATCGTTTTCTAACCTCACCACACTCGAAAGACACAAGTCGGGCACAAGACCCGAGTCCGACACACTATACAGTTGTGAAAGAAGAACCTCAAGGGCATTGGATTGGTGCAAGTATAGTATACACTGTCATGTTTGTACTCTGTGGATCTAATATATTACGTACCTTTTTCAGCTTAGAGCTGTTTGTCAGCATCAAACACAGTATCAAAACAAGCATAGCTGCAAAAATAAGCAGAAGAGGAAGCGAAAATATTCCAACATAAAAAACACTGGATGTCCAGCCACGCTCACAATAAATTTAAAGTCAAAGGGAAACATGTAAGTTAGAATATAGCGAGTCTCTCTTATCAATTGCTTTAGGATTTATACATTTTGAGGTAATGCCTGTATTTCAAACCAAAATCGGTTATCAAAATCAATCGGTAACATAACAATTAAATAAAACATTGTTACCCCTGATTCTATGCCTCTAAAAGGATTTTGTAACTTGTTAAGCGACTGTTGGACTGAATTCATCAGATTAGTTAATAGAAATAAATATTTTCTGTTTCAAGGGGATCTAGTGAAGCAGTGGTTAAGCTCAATTTGGCCCACAACCACCAAACAGCTTCTGCTGCTTCATATGGAAAGAATCGTGTCTCTGAAGAAACCACTAGAGCACTAGAACAGCTTTTTGTTGATGGACATTCTCCGATCTCAGCTTTAAGTCATTTGAAAATGACTGTGGAAGAGGATGTTGTCAAACTTGCGGACAGGTCAATCATCCCATCATCCAAGTTCTGCTCAAGGTATATAATTTGTGTGAAGGAAAGGCCAGTTGAACATTGTTTATACGCTCCGCGTACATTGTCTGACCTACAAATTATTTGATAACCATTCAAATTGCTAGCAATTCTCATATTTTGCTTTTTAGACTTTATAACAAACTGAAAAAAATCAAATATGGTGAATTTCAAAAGACAACCGCAGAGATGAGAGAGGCTCTACAAATAAAATTGGAGAATGAGGATGTCAAGTTTTCGACAGGTCTAACAGAGAGCGGCCAAATGGTTGTTTCTCTGATAACTCCACTGATGGAGCGCTCACACAATTTAAGGTCAGCTTCTAAACATTACTGTGACTCTACATAGGTATAGTCTATGTACAGCATGCACTTACTAGATAGGATATAGGATTTAGTGACCCCAACCACTGACCCCAACCACTGATTATATTCCTCTATTAATTGTCATTCAGTGTCATTTATTGTTATTTATCATTTAAATGCGCCTTTATGTTCAAACTGGCAGTGAAAATTACATACATGGCACATAATCTGTTGCAGAGAGTCTGCAGAGATAGTGTTTTTAGATGCCAGTGGTGGAATGGACGGTCACCAGACCCGCCTCTTTCTACTTCTAACCCATTGCCATGGAGGAGGTGTCCCTTTAGGTATGAATAAAATTTAAATACAATGTAATTCTTCATTCACTAATAACAACCTGATTTGATGTTTTTGTTGTTCAAGACAATGCATGCTATAGTTGCAAAAAGCCATGAAGGTTTTAAAATGCTAGAACATCGAAAAACCCAAACTAAACATATTGTGATTTTATTGCAGGTGCATTTCTGACCACAAGTGAAAGTGAAGATGCCATCACCATGGGATTAGACCAGATCAAACAGCTTGCTGACAGTTCTGGCTTCTATAACAGAGGTTTTTCATTATTATTTTTTTGAAGATAATTCATCTGAAACTATAATTCATTGAATGTTGGTACTCGAAAAAACAATGTAGGCTGAGAGACACGTGAAAAAAATCCCCACTCTGTTTAGTGGTTAATGAGTGAACTTGGTAGTACCCAGAACAATGCATTTCACAAATCACATAAAAACTTCTCTTGGCAATCAGTGTTTTGATGACAAGGAACCCATCTCTGCCCTTCTTCGTGTTTGGTATGATCAACACCCATCGTTCAACAATTTTAGGCCTAGTTGGACCAACGTTGTTTATGGTTGATGACTCAAAGGCAGAACATGCGGCCATTAACACTGTGTTTCCAGAAAGTCGAGTGCTGCTTTGCACATTCCACATACAGCAAGCGGTGTGGAGATGGCTGTGGAACAGCCACAACAGGATCCACTTGAGAGATCGTAACACATGCATGGAACTGTTTCGTAGGCTTCTCTACAGCGATAGTGAATCTGAATACATGGAAATGTAAGTATAATTTATAATGCTATGTATTTGATATTTGTATTATTCAGAAAGCAATTTTCAAATACCTACTGATATTTTGGAGCGAGAAATGGAGCAGCAATGATTACCCTGTGTTATGGATAATGAAAATAATAAAAGCAGAATATCAGCACCAATCCTTGGTGTTGTTATGTATATGTTAGTGTTTATTTGGTGTAATTTTAGCCTAACTATTATTCCCCAAACCCCAGGAGGGTTGATGACTAATAGTTAGGCTAGGTGTAATTCTTTGTAATTTATCTGGCATACTTTAAATGTATATTTGATGATTTGAAACGCAGCTATTAACAACTTCCTTAATGATTTATAGCTATGAGAGTGACCATTCGTGTCTGGCAAAATATCCAAATTATGCCAATTATCTTGGCGTGTTACATGGCAGGCGAAGTCTTTGGGCTTTGTGCTTCCGCCAGAGCAGTCTCACAAGAGGTGGCTATTAAAAGAAGCTTGTTGCATGCAATCCACTGTTCACTGTTCCTTGCTTCTGCTCTTCACCTTCTTAGCTTTTTAGGTGTATCCATGGGCTATGGTCAATTGAATGTGGTGTTGCATTGCATGTCATACATATAGTGTATACCACAAAGTTCAATGCTTGGCATGAGTCTGCAATTGATATTATGTATGAGAAGAAATCGCATGGAATGTTATTGTCCTTTCATTTGTCTAGTTTATACTCATTTAAGCACCAATTGTATGGCCTTTTAGCTTTATTATATATTGCCTCTTGTATGATTTTATGTGGGCCTGTGCTACCAAATTATTTATTTTATACTTAACATCTATGTTCGATCTTTAAGGTAACAACACCAACAATTTTGTGGAGGCAGCGTTCAGACTCCTCAAGGACACAGTTCTTCATCGAGCTAGAGCGTTCAACTGTGTCCATTTGACGGAGTATCTGATCACAAAATTTGAGAATTCAATTTGTAACAGACTTCTTGATATTGCCCATGGCAGGACAGAGCTTAGACACAGAAGGAAACGACCTGCAACTTCATCAGCAACAATAAAGCATGTGAGTAGCATGTGGTACATGAGGTGGATTAGTTCAATTTATGTTATTGGACGTAATTTTAGAGTAGGGTAAGTTGAGTTACAGGGGAGATGTCTTGTGTCGGATTTCTTGATATTCCCATTAAGCGTTCCTCAAGTATAGTAAGTTCTGCTGCAATAATGACCTTACGGTTTTTTATGTATATATAACTTACTTGGTCTTTGCAGAAGGTTGGTGACCAGTATGAGGTGGTCATAGGGAAGACCAAGAGACTCGTCCAAGCTGATCTAGGTTTGTGTAGCTGCACTTATGGAAACACAGGAAACCTGTGTAAGCACCTGTGGGCTGTGATGGAGAGTGCATTTGAATGTGGAACAAATGCACACCACTATAAGCCACTCCAGCACCAAAGGGAGGTTTTGTTTTGGCTTTCAACAGGTAATACCATAGGACTAATTACTGTTTAAAATGATAATAAGTCAACTAGTTTGCTTAGCCTTGTTAGATGTAAAGTTTGACTATTCACAGTGAACTCTCATAAAACATTCTAAACTATTGTACAGGTCAGAAAGCACAGAAAGGCTGGTTGGAGCCGCTCCACCACAATACTTGTATAAATAATAAAACGATTAGTACAGAAAGAGAAGTAGAAGAACATCTTGAATACGAAGAGATTGGTAAAAGGTACTGGCCTAGTATTAACCATCATCGCTTCGTAAAATGGAGTGGTCATGTATGACTAACAAAAGTCAGCCATAAAGCTTACTATTACTAAAGATTGGAATTTTTTGAGACGAAGAATTCATTCGAACCACTTGCAGTACGAAAGTATAAATAATCTTTTTCAACTAGAACCTACTTGTGTTATACAATATACAGTTTGGTCATATGTGGGCATGATTACTCAAACACTAAAATTCATTAGGTAGCTGGATATGTTACATTTTGTGAACAATTCATTTGTTTTTATCATTTTAGCGAGAACAGTTATTCAGAAGTGGATGTGATACCAAAGGTTTCTGAACTACAGCGCCAGAAATGGTAGGCCACGAGACAAGGCACATGATCATCATATTTATACATGTTTTTCATTTATAAGCTATTTTGTCACACATGCCTGTTATGACATGTCAGCAATCATCATCGCATAACATACCTGATGTATATTATTTGCCACTGTGGTGATTGATTTGATAAAATCATGTCAGAAGCCCCTTGTCCTATGTTCTCTGTTCAACAAACTTACCACCTTCTGCTTCTTGCTTCATTACTCCAGTGGTGTGTTTACTCTCCTGCTCAGTTTATTCAGTAATGATTTTTGCTTATCGAATGATTGTACATTTTATGATTCATGCCGAAGTACATACTCTGTGTGAACAATGATGATTCAATAGTTGAAAGACAAGATTACATAACACTGGGAGATATTACTGTTTATAATATGCACATCATGTACATATTATTGAGTTTTTTAAAGGCAAGCAGCTATTGATGCATTCCACAAGGACATGTCGGATAAACTCGAAAACTACTATGAGGCGGCTATGTATGGTCCGGCCTTTGAGACCTTCATCGAACGGTGGAAGGCCCGTACAGCGAGTCAGAAAATCACTCTCCTGAACACACCATTGTCTTTAGGAGAAGGATACAGTTTTACGCAAAAGAGGTGAATTTTAGGGTGAATTGGCAGGGTGTAGTATTGCCATAGTTTAGATAACAAGTCAGTCAGTTATACATTAATGTACAAGCATGCCTCACATGGTATTAAATGTTGATAGCCGTTTTATACATGCCTAACTATTAGGCCCACCCCCCAGCGGTTTTGGGACTAATAGTTTGGCTGGTGTCAGACACTCCTCATCAGATATTCTGGATAAAGTTTTGTGATTAATCACAGTATCATCAGATTTGTACCATGTAAGACATAACGAAAAACATATTTCACATGAAAAAGAACAAATATCATAATAATTACAGGACTAAAATTGGAGTGCAGCCTTCAGCAGTGGCCAGAAGAAAAAGGCCACTCGGCACAACAACGAGCCAACATGGAGGTTCTCGTAGGAAGGCTGCTGAACATGCCTATGGGAAGGAAACCAAGAAGAACCAACCTGCCCCACACAGTTTATTATTCTGTGTGGAAAGAACCATTTCTTTAGGCAAAACTCACTCCAAGAAATGATACCGGTATGTTTATAGGTATAGAATAGTCTATGGCTGTGACTTGCGCTTTTAATTAACTGTACTCACCAGAATTTATAAATGATGATGTCTTATGAATGATAATGGTTTCTTCTTTACACGTCCAAAGCTCTGTGAGAATATCAGCAGGCCATGCATTTTTATTCGCAGCTGTCCGATCCACATGTTTGAATGGAACATAGGTGTAAAATATTATAAATCTAAAAAACCATCTCCTTAAATCTTTTATCATTTAATCAATTTTATTGATCAGTTTTAGGAATTACTTTTCATTATTGTTGATAAGATGCATGTGAGTACATCTCAAGTCTCATTTGTTAGTTAACACTTTTGTATACTTTCTGTTAGTAACACTTTCTTTTGTTATTATTGTAGTAAATCTTATGACACACTGAATGATGATCAGTTGCCAGTGGCTCAAGAAGATACCATTACTACATCAGAAAATGTTCCAGCATCTCCCATATATGACATGGAAGCTCACCCCTTTGCATTATTTTGTTTTATTATTTTAGGTGTGTTAGGCGTAAGACTTCATCCTCGTACAGTCTGAATAGCATCTTACTGAGTATTTCCAATTAAGGTTTTTATATATTAAAACTTATTGAAAGAATACAATGAACATTCTGGATATACATTGTAAGTGTTTTCAAACTTTATCTCACATTTTATCCCCTAATCCACCACATCATAAAGCAGACGTGATTCCTGGATGAGGCTCAAACATGAGTCTTTTTAATGGCTAACACCAGACATTGTTAGTCAAACTCTAATTTATGCTGTAGCAATAGTGAGGATTAAAACGCTTTTGGGATTTGTAAAAAGATATAAAGACACAGCCTGGCCAATTGTCCTACTTATATTTATTGAGACAGCTTGATCAAACTGAGCCTCTTGATGATTTGATGCCTGCATTTGTGCCAAGAATTGTCTATGTACATGTAGATCACAGCTGACTTGATTTGATCAAGAATTATTGGTTTGATATTGTTACATACTATTACAACTGATCTGTTTCAAAAGTCACATGATGAAATGCGGATGTGTAAGTGAGTTGTGGCATGTAAAAATTCTGCACCAGTTGTATAGCAGCAGTGCTATTCATCACTGTAAATAATTCCTTATTAGATCAGCCAAGCCAAAGGCGTTTTTATAGCTTACCACCCAAAGTGAGAGACTCTCACTGAGAGTATAAGTTCACTCCATTCAATGGTACACACACAAAAACTGAATTAACTTTTGTTCTCGGCGTTGAGGAAAAGATGATCAGTTCCCAAAATTTACATAATCTGCAGCGACATTGCATTTTTCTATAAACAACTGCTCAATCATGAACTGAAGTTTGGAAGACAGCGTACCAAATATCAACAAAGCTACTTCCTCGTTTTGATCAGAGCCGTATAGTTTCAGAGTTCCATGGCCAGCGGAAGCATATATGGGAGCTCTATTTTTTATAAAAGTTATAATGGAGAGGCCGCAACATTAACCAACACATATTACTCTCATTGGCAGTTGCTTTAAAGTTGATTGTTGTATCATACACCATTTGAAAGAGGACAACATTTTCTAGAAGAAACTACCTTTTTTGTAAAAAAATAAAATCTATGCAAAAAAGTGAGATGTTGAGAGCGAGGTAAGAATATTCCATTAGAGATCAGTATGTCGATCGGGTTTGTTTGGAAACAGCATTTTTGTTTCCGGTTCTTGATGCTGGACTCAGAAGCTATACGGCAGGGGTGCCCAAATACTTTTGCTGGAGGGCCAAACAGGTAACCAGGCCTTATCAGGAGGGCCAGGCATGAATACAGCTGTATATATGTAAATGTATGTGCATTTTAAGTAATGTGTAAGTAAACATGAACATAAACATGAAATGTATGTGCATTTTAAGTAATGTGTAAGTAAACATGAACATATACATGAATTGTATGTGTATTTTAAGTAATGTGTAAGTATACATGAACATAAACATGAAAGTAACAAGGTGTAACATAATAACATATGTAGGTTTATTCTCAACAAAATCTACTGTGCAGAAGAAGTATATGTAATGTTAATGAGACACATGGAAGCAAGTTTGCTTTGCAGCTATTGCTGCAATATCTGGTTTATCTTTGGTTACTGCTACAGATAAGAGCTTTTGAGTGTGTTCCTCTGTCAGTACACTCCGATACCTACTTTTTATAAATGTCAGCTTTGAAAACATTGATTCACACAAGTAGGTTGTACCAAAGAAAGTAGGTAAGTGCACTGCCATTTTGCATAGCATAGGATACTTCTCCTGGACAGCAGGTTGTGTTCGGAACCCTACAATAGTTTGCTCAGCAAATTGAGCTTTAGCCAGTATATCTGCCTTTAAATCACACAGCTCTAATTCTGCCACACCTCTCGGAACATGAGGAAAGTTATCAACTTGGGTTTTCCAAAGCTGATGTGCCTGAAATGGGCACGCAACCAGCTCAATAATGCCATTGATACTATCAAAGGCAGCAAAGCGACGCTCCATCTCTGAAGAAACATCAATGAGAAAAGCGCATGCTGCTGTAAGGTCCACGACATCATCACGACCATTCTCAAATTCTCTGATGATTGGAAAGTGGTTCATATCACTGTTTATGTCCTCGTAAAAACAGTGGAGTTTGTCTTTAAAAGATGTTACTGCCTGCCAGAGTTCTACCACATTACGACCTTCACCCTGCAATTTCAAATTTAGGTCATTCAGATAGGCCAAAATGTCTGTCAGAAAAGCCATGTCTCTCAGTGAATGCTCCGATCTGAGAATCTCTAAAAATCGTTCTGCTGCATCTCCTCCAATCTCACTAAAAACCTGCTCAATATGCTGTCTTACAGTCCATACCCTTTGCAAAGCTATACCCTTACTCAGCCATCTGCAAATATACATTAAAGTACATTGTATATTAAAAATAATTCACAACATTCACAACTTTGCTGTCCTTTTTTACCTTTTCATAATGTAATGAAAATAAGTATGTCAAATATAATTCAAAAATAGCAGTATGGTACTAACCTGACGTTGTTGTGTACTAACAAATCATCATACTGAGAATCAGACTCCTGGAGAAATTTTAGCCGCATAGTATACGGCTCTGGTTGTGATAATGTCATATATCGCGGCACAATCGCGCTTTCTTGACTTCTCTCACGAGAGTTTTTGGGGTGCTAATTTCCTCTCGCTTCCAGGGGTTTTAAGTTCAATGATTCCCACGACATATATAGCGTCGGATTCTAGTTAAAAATTCCAAGCTATTGTCGCTATAACAGTGCGCAACTGCAAGCGATTCCTATACTGTAGTTGATAAGTCGATGGAATACCTTTTATTAAATTGCGCACTGGCTATCTATATCCGTTTTAAACGGGGATGCCCCATACAATGCTTATATGACAATCGTTTTTATGAGCCATTTACAAAGAGGTATGGTTTGCTTGTACGTAATCTTTTTTAAATATGATGATGTAGCTGTGTTTACAGTTGCTTTTATTGTTTACACGGGTAGAGCTGAGATTTACATTTAATCGTTTGGTGTTCAAGTGAAGAATGAAAGACGCCGAAGCGTCAAGAAAGTGGTAGCTTTGTTTTTATAAAGGTTATGCTATCGAAACAGTTGGTTTTAAAAGTTATGAAGTTACAATTGCATATTGCATAGTACAAGCGATATTTAGTCTAAAAACTTGTATTAAGTAGTCATTTAATAGATAACTACTGCTTTGCGTGGATTTTGCTTCTGAGATTCTTTATGCATAAGGAATAAAGACATCGGTTTGCAGGAATATAGTTAATGACTTAAATTACTAACGGTATGAACACATCAACATGTTTAGTGCTATTTAAATCTCAGATAACAGTTGTCTGATCTGCACACTGTTACAAATCTGCATTTTAATAGTAGACCTATACTTTCCCAAAAATGGTTTATAATGCAACAATGATACTCCCAAAAATGAGACTTCCAAGTTACTATATTCTTTTTAAACTGAGTGTCATAACATTTTGAATATATTTTTTCTATGCTATAATGAAAACAGCCATTGGGTTTGCTACGAAACATGGTTTTGAATGCTAATTGTCGTTTCTTGCTTCTCTAGACCTAGTTATATCACCGCTCAACAGTTTCCTCAACAAATGAAAACGAAAGCTATTTCATTCGCTCTGATATATATGTGTGTGCTCAGGGCGTATAAAGCCAAGTACACGTGTGGCATTGTATAGGTCCTTATAGGCAGCGCTATAGCTAGTGCTTCAGAAAACCTCTAAGGAAAGACTGATGTTGGATGTGCAGTGAAAGTCAATAACAAGTATTTGATAGGCTTACGGGTTTAACGGTACACTATTTTTAACTCCCTACTGATTGAAATGAACAACATATTTGGCCACCTTCGTGCCTGATAATGACCTAGGACTAATTAGTAATTGCTCAATACCTATTTGTTGGTACTCATCGGACAGTTGCTATTGTGCATTGATTTCTAGCGAAGACTAATAATAGAAAAAAATTACAAGTTAGTGGGACCTCTATCTTAAGCAAGAGTGACCTTATTGTAAAAACTGTTCACCATCTGCTGACTTTTCTACTTAGAGATAAAAAAATAAGCTGACATTGATTTATGCTGGGACTAATGAGACTTTTGAACAAAACAAAGAGCAAAATGCATTCTCAATAAGGAGAATGCATTAGTTGCTTTGTCATTCATGCACAGCTCCAACTAAATGGTGTTCTTGTTGACGAAGGAAGTGAGCATCTAATCCTATCGATCAGTGTTTATACAAACACAGACATGCACATCTTAAAGCTTCCTATAGTGCAAGAGGCTGATGGCATACTCTATGCAAAAAGGAATTGCTTGTTACCTGTTTTTACCAACAGAGCAACTCTTTAGTTAAATTGACTTGAAAGTATAACATTTGTAGCGGTAATCGATAACCTTTGCAACTCCATAGAACAATGAGCAATTTTTACATTTTTGTGGTTTAAATCAACACCTTGGCCTAATACTTTAAAATTTAGCATATATTTTTAGCCATATCTAGACAGCAATTACGCAGTGTGTTTGTATGTTATGCCTTAAAGCTTGCACCCTGAAGGTTTGTCAACACCACATGGCAGTGATTTCAAAAGCATGTGATATTGTTCCCTCAACTACTAACACTGATTACACCCATATTTGTTGCAGACTTGCATGTCAGCAATATAAAAAGAAATCATATGTATTAGACATGGATATGATGAATATGTAACAAATATTATGAATTCAAAGTGTAATATGATGTTTTAGCAAGACTGCTGTATACGGAATCCTTTAAGCAAGCTTTCTTCAGAAGAGTTGTAACTTCACATAGACAAATGGGACGAGGAATACCCGACAGGTTTGTCATAGTGTTGTTTAAAATAATTGTACCATTGCGGTAGTAAACACAATTTTATTCATTTATGGTCTATCAGTTTTTGGCTGCCGGTTTATTGTTATCTGTCAGAAATAGTATATTCTCTGATGCTAATTAGGAAGTGAAACATCAGGTTAAACTTTATCTATATTATTTTCATTCATTAAAGAACATTTCACGGAATGGGTTTTGAACTCATGGCTACCACAACATCCAATAACTTGAATTCGACTAGCATGATAAAAGGGAGGGAATGATAATCGCTGTATGCTAGACCTGTTCTGATTGGTCATTAGGAATCACAAGAACATCAGCCCTGTTCGATTATTCTGTTCACCACTTTGAGTGAAACTTGTCCTTGACATTTTTAAATAGTCACCAGTAGGTACTCAGTCTAGTTTGTAGTGAACTTAGAAATTCATCCCAAGTGCCTATTTATGAATCACAGTTGACAGCTTTTCCATCAGACGTATTAAGGAGTGGCGTTTGGAGTAGACATTTAAATTGTTAATGCTATTAAATAAGTATCCAGCTATCTAAACTCTTGTGAAGTTACTCATAATACATATTTTATTATTGACTAGCAGTAAGTCTGACGATGCCTGGGGAGCTCTCTCATTATCAATCAGATAACCTGCAGGCGGGTGTTTAAGAGGCTGGTTCACAGGAACCAGGTGTTTTAAATTCAAATATTTTAGCAACTTTGCCAAATGCAAAGAGCATATCCGTGTGAAGTTTGGATGAAATCAGTCAAAAAATTTGGAAACACACGGTGCATACGCAGACTAACAGACACACTCGATAACAATGTGTGATTTGTTAATATAGGTTACTGAGGTCGACTTTACCTGCAGCTTTTTTTCCAACTTGGCAGTTTTGAATAAAACAGCCAAACTAGGAATTTCTGTAGTTCAAGTGAAGGTAAGCAATTTGCTCAGAGACCCTTCAGCATAAGATGAAATATTGTCTTAAATTACAACTGGGAAATCCGAAAGACTCCTATTTGAATATTTTTAATTAAATTGCTACAGCGCATGGAATGTACCAAAGTTTCTTGCTTCAATACAAATGTCCAATACAATCAATGGTACTCTGTCTGAAATATCACTACATTGTATTGTTTTTTGTGTTCCATAGTCTATGAGTGGATGCGGCGGAGGACTTTCATGTATCTCACCAGCTATTTTTCAATAGCTCGTTTTATAAATAGATTTGCAACATGAAATATATTATTCACTTGCAGATGGGAGGAGTACACGAAAATGGGAAAGCCAATGAAGGCGGATGAGCTTAAAAGTCGCTTCTTGTCATTCAAAGTTCCTCTCAAACCGGTAGTTATGCTCTCCTGTTTGCTAGCACAATTCATTTGCTCTATATGGGTATCATTTGGCATTTAATTTCACATTTATGAAACATTTAGAATTAGTACTGTGCCAAGGGTTTATAGCCTGTTATACCACGACTATTGCATGAGATTTTCTAAGAAATTAAAGAGGTTTTTCTCTTATTTTTGGATAATGAAGTGAAGTGCTTGCAGCATTTTCACTGTCAATATCACAGGTGTCCTTTAGCGGGGATATTGCCGAAGCCGAGATCGGGCCGTAGTCTACGCACACAAAATAACAACAAAGGTCCACGTAGTTATGAGCAAAAACAAAAGTATCCACCCAAATATCTCACCAATCCGATGAGCAGCACACACAAAAACTAAACCAATCGACTGAGCCACCCATCATGTCAAAATATTCCAAGTTTCAAGTCATGTCTTGCACAACTCACCTTATGGTTTGTCAAAACTTGTCCCAAAGTCCCTATTAATTTGAGACTGTCCAATATCTGTTTTAGAAATGGTCGCCGCTAGCCTAGCCTAACGTCCTGATTCAACATTTTAGTAATTATCAGGGCATTGCTAAAAGAGGGAATCAAAAAGTTCGGGAGCACTCAGCAAAGTTCCGATAGTTACTGAGATATTGAATTAGGACGTTAGGTTAGGCCAGCGGCGACCATTTCTAAAACAGCTATTAGACAGTCTCGAATTAATAGGGACTTTGGGACAACTTTTGATAAACCATAAGGTGAGTTGTGTAAGACATGATTTGAAACTTGGAATATTTTGACATGATGGGTGGCTCAGTCGATTGGTTTAGTTTTTGTGTGTGCTGCTCATCGGATTGGTGAGATATTTGGGTGGATACTTTTGTTTTGGCTCATAACTACGTGGACCTTTGTTGTTATTTTGTGTGCGTAGACTACGGCCCGGTCTCGGCTTCGGCAATATCTCCGCTAAAGGACGCCTGTGGTCAATATGGACCATTATAGAATATTATTTTTGACCTCATGATCACAGGAGCTTACGATTCAGGAGAGAGAATCTTGTAGTTTTGTAAACGCATAGATTTAGAATTATAAGTAATCAATCAAGACCTGAGAATTAGTTCGTTAAGTAATTTAATTGGTCACCACCATGTCATCTCGAGATCTCATTACATTGTTCTGAAGTTTATATTATGGGATAGGATATTGGCTCACACAATTTTTTCTAATAGCAGAGGCTCTTGTGATTTCATTGTGCTAAAAAATTTGTAGAGATACATGTTTCTCAGTAACATTACATAACACCAACTAACAATTTAATGTTTCTTATAGTGATCATCAGTGTTTAGTGGGAGTTGTCTTACTGTTTATAATTGGAGTCAACAACTCTCGATTATTTTTTCTTGGTTTGCATTAGTGAATTCCTAATTATTCGTTGCTATATGATGCAAAGCACACTGCACATTGAATGACCAATGCTGCAGCGACGTCACTGATTCTGATATAAAAGGAATCATGAACTTTTAAAATATGTTTATTAAGGATTTGTTAATCTATTCTGATTGACCAATTATTTAGTTAAATACTAAATTAACTTTGTTCATTTTTAAAATGAGAAAGAATTTTTCTGTACTATTGATGTACGTATTCTAGGAGATCCCTTTCTATTAAACATATTTCACCATCTGCTGGTTTGTTTTTGTGTGTGTTTTTTTTAACATGCAAGAAGGTAGCTTTAATTAGAGGTGTCTTAAGAAACTGTTGATCTGATCCTTTACATAGTCAGGTATCAATCTGTAAGCAGACAAACTATAATGGCTGTCGCGCTGTCTCATCTCTGATAATAACTATCTCTTTCTAGCAACTCACACAGTCTCTAGAGGAAAGCAAGACATTCTCTCCTACCGATCTGATCAAGAAGTGTAAAGAGTCCAACATCAACCTTGGTCTCATCATTGATTTGACATTTACAAAAAGATACTATAGCCCGAATGTGAGTATTCTCTCCTACAGACGCTGTTTTGTACTATTCAATTCTTCAAAAGTTTCGTACATCGTAACTTCAAAATTGGTTATTTCATACGTCAAAGTAAGTATTTGTTCATATTTTATATCATATCTCCAAAGATTTGTATGCAGGTGTGATCGCCTGTCGAGTTTTGACTGTATGCATTTGTGGACAACGCTCTTTCAGAAATACTCAGATGTTAAAACTCTACTAAAAACTTTCTTAGTTATTATATTTCAATAATGAATAGGAGGGGTGTTCAAATAGTATCCAGAAATATGGTGTAACTATTTTTATGATATTCCATTCATATTCTGTTGTTAGGAGTTCACTAATGCAGGGATAGAGTATGTGAAGATACCAGTTGAGGGACAAATGGTACCCAAGAGGGCCAGGCTAGATAAGTGAGTTGTCCTCTCTTTTTTTGTTCTGCTACTGGCTACAGACAAGCTAGATATTACTCAATTTGTTGAAAGCTTGGTTTAATAGTTTTGCATTATGATTATGCAAAAATGCAATAGTGTTATTTAAACAAAGTCACAATTGCCCACAAAAATAATTTGAAAATATAGTTGGAGTTATACATAACTAGCCGAATACCCGGCACTGCACGGGTAGCAGAATAATTACCTCATGAATTTGAATAACTTACCTGGAAAGCTAGACCTTTACTAAAATCTTACCCGTGTTTTGGACCAGCTTGCAACGCCAACAGTGCTAGTTATTAATCCCAAGTAAGCACTTGAAGCGTGAGTATTTTAACCAATGTAATGACTATTTGTCCGATGAATCCTTGTCTGGATCTGGAGGTCTTGAGATCAAATCTGGTACTGTGCAAATTTTTCATTGCTAGATTTTAATGGCTATAACTGGACACAGGGTTTAAAAAGAAGACAAACACTGATATTTATATAAATAGATGTTTCAGGGCATTTTTAACAGTTTTCCTTCCCATTGAATGGTTGATGCTTCCAATAGACTAGTATGGCTAACCATGTGAGATGTCATATCACATATGTATACATTTGTTAAGCACTCAGCTTTTTTTACTTCATCATCACATAAGCTGTCTATATTGAATATGTCTACAATTTGGTTTCGGTTTTTATCACAAATAATCAACATTTTTTAACAAGAGTTGACTGTGTGTGGCTTTTTTTGTATCAAAATTGGTTGCATTTTTCATTTTTATCATAGATTCATTAAATCAATATTTCGCTCTCTTGAAAAACACTTTTGCTGCCATTGTGCCCTCCCACCAGTTTTTTGCAATGACATTTATTATTAAACAAGCTGAATGCCCGGGTTATAAACAAGTCTGTGGACAAAAAATTTATTTTTATATAACATATACAACTTTTAACGCTCTAACTTTTAATCATGGCAACATATATCATGGGAAAAGTGTTTTTTGTGAAGTTCAAATGAATTGAAAGAAAGTAGAAAACAATAAAGAAAAAATAAAACAACTGTAAAGGTTTTAAAACTTTTTCAAATGACTAACTTTTAAATTTTATATCTTGAAAGAAGTGTTTTGTTGAAATAAATTGGGAAAAAAATAAAACTGTAAAGGTGTTTAAATGAAAATGTGAAATCATTAGCAAGTAATGGCTAAATATAGTCTGTTTTGCTATGATTACAATAATAATTATTTGGTATATGATTATATGACTTAAGTTCGTTTCAGTGTAGCATCATAAGGTGAAAATATCATATAGGCGTACAGGGTGGTATAGAAACCCATAGTAATTATATGATGCAAACATCCTCTAGTAAAAATCATCATTAAAAAATAGTAACAAAGCAATATGATAACCTTGATAACTATAATTACCTACAATAACTTTAGTGCATTTTGTGGTTATGATCTGCAAGAAAATGTAACATCATATTGTACTACACGCAAGATGTGGAGAGTTCTTACCTTTGAGGCAGACAGGTAACATAAATGCTGAATCTAACTTAAATGAATTTAGCTTACTAAAAACATACTTGAAGGAAGTTTTAGTATGTATTTTAGTAAACTTTTAACTAAAATTTTATCACTTATCTGTTTGCAAAACCATTTTTACCATAATAGATGACGCTGAACTGAGATACAATCGCTTAATTTATATTTCGAGAGAAATGTTTGTTGATATTGTATGGCGGAAAACAAATTAGCCCTAGTACGGCGAGGAAGAAAAATCATCATGTTTCATAAAGTTAGCAGAGTTCATAGAATTTCAATTAATACGTCATTTAGCGCGTGCAATCGAGAAAAGGAAAACAGTGTATGATAAGAGCGATAGAATCATAGGAACAGTGTAGCTTGGTGGTTAAATGCATGGTTAGAAACTTGTGGTTTTCAATCTTTGTGAGTTCAAATCTAGTGGGATGCGAACTTTTATTAATTCCAAAATTTTAGTAGCTATAGCGGGCCAAACCAAACTCCACACAGACCAACTTTGAGATTTATATGTATATAAATGGTTGGAAACTCATGTTGTCTCTAAGTGAGCCCATTTGCTACTAATTTATAGCATTATCTACAGTGGTGTGTGAAATTGTGGCAACTGGCAATCATTGTTGATTGTAGCATCTTTTCATATCTCAGCTCCAAATGCGTAAATCAGTTAAAAGCGTTAAGTATACCATTTTAACCTAATAAAACAAATTTTTTTTTAGACTGCAAATAGTTACAAGTTAAACTGAGCTTTAATCCAAAACTCAAAGTGAACTTGGCAGTGATTGCATATCTCAAAAACATCCTTTGAAGTTCTGTAATCTCCTCTAAGTCTTTTTATGCTACAAAGAACGCAGGAAACATCTGAGGAATCTGGCAATAATGCAGACAAATCTCAAAGCAAAGAATTTTTCGTTAATAAATCAGACAAGTGTCTCTCTTGTGTAATCTTACACCTCTGTGAAATTCCCAAAAAATATTTCAAATGTTGTTCGTCAATTGCAGTGTCCTCTGCTGACGGTAGGAGGTTCCTGCCTTTCCCTTCTAGTAGGGCTTATTAACAACCGGCATAATCTAATAATAGGAACTTTGGGATAGTTAAAAACTCAATTGGAGTTGTCTTATTAAGTTGGAATTGTGTGGGAAAATTTATGACCTGTTGGCTGAACATCCGATTTTACAATCGCTAGCATATACTGTATATCAAATCAATGTTAATGTAAGCTTGTTGACTCAATATAAAGAGTTGTCTACTCTTATTTAAAAATTCTTTAAAGCACATAATTTCTAAAAATTCACCCTGCAGCAATAATTTACATTCTCTTGTGTGATGTATTAACAACTGGATACCTGGATATGTCCATATTCAAACTCATTGATGAAATCTTTCTGTTGAGAATTTTGGTATAAAAAGGAAAACTTTTTTCTCTTATGCAAAGCCATTCTATAAGCTTGTTTCATCTAGTGTTGTTAGGTATTCTATGTTAAGTTACAGTATCTCAAAATATGCTTTTGCATCTTTGCTAGCATGAGCAGGCTAGTTTGATTTGAAAGCTTTGACAGGAATTCTTAGCCTATCTATTGCTGGCTCGTGGCAGCAGCAGCCGTGTATCTGTTATCACAGCAATGCTCTGTAGTCCAAATGGCTTTCCAAGTTTTTGGCAAGGAATGACCGTGCTATGCATAAACAACATCAAAGCTAGATGACATGACAAGTGTCATAGAAGATGGCCACATTCCAGTCATGTGGGTGTGCTGTTAAGATATACTCTGACATCATTCGACCTAGATTGCAGTTTTAATGGTAAAGTCCTGCTGTCACTATGAGGCCGCTGTGTGTTTTTGTACCAGACTCACTTGGATCTGCTAAAAATGAAGCGAAGATGAACCGGATGTCCATTTCCCCATCATGATATTCTGCTTTTCACTTACTTTAGCAATGGCTAAAATGGATTATTTATCAACATTATGTTGGAAAAATCTATTCTTATCTGAAGTTATATTTAAAATTTATTTAAAAATATTTAGAATGTTGATTTAAGAAATAGAACAATTTTAAACACAAAACTTTAGTTTTTTGATCGTATCATTGAAAGTTGTTTGTTTAGGCTGCTGTAATCATATGTTCACCTTTCCTTTTTTAAATCAAAGAATCAAATTTAACCTTCTTTTGAACACAGCAGATGATTATACATAAAATGTTTAGTTTTATAAGGCGCAGGCTTTAAATCATAGTACAGCTAGTATAAAAGATATCCTGCACCGAAAGGGCATACTTGCCATCTAGTTTCTAAGGCTAACGTGTTTAGTTGGTGCGTATTCACTCTGGTACAAGATTGAAAGAAACTCCATCCTGCAACCTCTTGGCACTACTGAACTGGTTGCTTGTATATTTTGAAAACATAGTGTTGAAAAATGTCAAGCTAACAAAAGAATATTGTTTACAAATGATTTTGCTGCGTGACTGCTTCTCTTCAACTTCAGAGTTGTGTGGACAAGAATGCAAGCGATTGTTTATCGACTGGATCATATAATTAGGAAGGTTTCTGAGTCAGTAGAGAGTTATGTCATCTCGGGAGTAATTACCTCATGTGATATGCTGATTAGCTTGATTGCCGCAAGCAATTTTGCTTGTTGGTAAGATAACAACTATTATGGTTAAGTGGATAAAAATATATTGAGGAACTGAGTGTGATTACAAGAGTATTGTTTCTATGGTCAGGTAGCCTGTAGCTTGAGAGAAGAACTGTACTTCTTTACACTATAATAAATAAAAAATGTAAAAAAGTTATAAAAATATAATAGCTATGATTTGTTAAAGATTGCTAGTTAGGTTGATGGGTTGCTGTTGTGACTGTAATAAGAGGAGTTGTGGTACTATCTACGTTAGTAGTCGATGGATAAGCTAGGCTAGAAAAGCTGCCCTCATAATTGGGATGACTAGCTTGATTTGAGTTGTCGGCCATCTTGGATGTGGTTGTAACTAACATAGTTTTCACATTGACAGATGGTGTAGTCTCTACGATTGTTGTGTTTTGGTTAGTTACCTCCTCCAATTCAACCATTTCAATTGCTGCCAACTTTATCGTGCTAGTAGTAATCTGTGAAGAGGTTATATTAGAGAAGATTGCTGCTGAATGACTGGCAGCGAAACTTGTATTCATAGCTGTTGTCTTGTTATCTTCCGCTGTTGATACATTAGTTAGCTGTGATACAGACCCTTGTTTGACAGTTGTGATTAGGGGTGTTGTTGAGCTCACTGCCTTCATCTTCTCTAAGACGTTATCCTCATCAGTAGTAATGGAGTTGACAGCGGTTGTGGTCTGAGACACATTCTTATTTGGCCTGGGACTTGCTTGAGTTTCCATCAAGGGTGTTTCTGTTTCTGCGAAAGTTCTGGTTGTAGTTACTTTTGCATTTGTCAGCGATGCCATTCTGGTGGCACTGTGAGTCATCGAAGTTTCGTCACCGACAGTTGGCAGCGATGCTGTTGACGTGGTGATAATGGTTGTTAGTATTAAGCTGGGTATACGAGCTGTAGTTATGGTAGAACTTGTGCTCGTAGTTGACATGGGAGCTACTTCTCTTGTGGTAAAAGTCTGTTTGGATGTTTCGATTTTGGTCTGAGAAAAACTTGCTGACATTGTCCTTGAACCTATTGAAGGCTTTTGTGTTGCTGAATGGCTTGCTATTGCTTGGATAGTGTGTTTGGTAGTGGATTGTGTACTCACAATGGGTTGTCTAGTTTCATTGGAATAGTAAGGAATGGTGGTATTCTGAGCAAGCGTTGTCCTAAAGCCCCCGTAGTAAAACAGAACCACCGCTATAATACCAAGTAAAATTAGGACCACCACTAGGGCTAGCGCCAGTGAGCAACCAAGTCTATGCGCAAAAACTGATTTCTTTTTTTTCTCAGATCTATGGTTGCTTTCTGTTGTATACTCATGCACTTTGACTAGCCCCGCCTCAATGTCATAACTGAGAGGACTGGAATTGCTGCTGCTGTCATCGTCTGGTTCGTGTTTCGAGTGAAAAGTCGTGCTCAGAAGCTTATGCCATTCTCTGATGCGTTTTTCACGCTCGATGATCTCTCTTTCCTGCACTGATAGCTTTTGCTTGGTTTTAAGCACGGTGTTTGTTAAGTCTCTGACGAGTGGAGCATCGGCTGGGTCTTCTTCATCTTCGGCCACGACCCAATAGCTCATTGGCTGATGCTCCGATGATGAGACCAGACGAGTGTAGTACGCATCGATTGTCTCTTTGTATCCAGCGAGTGAAGAGTTGACGGTGACTGCGAGAGTCTGGTACTGAGTATATTTGGTATTGTAATAGCTCCCTCTTCTTTCTATCGTAGATTGAGAGCATTCCATGCTTGTTCGTTTGTCGGTCTTTGGCTCCAAAGATTTCAGCATTGATCGTACCTTACAAGCACTGCAACCTGTACAAATATTAGACAGATATTACTCAAAATGGAAATGCTGTGGTAATTATTCATCTAATGGCAACAAGCACTTCCAGATTAGCTCTTTATGGCATTTTCTCAGACGGACCATGCGAGTTTATTATCGCTCAGGACCTTGTCCGAGTCTCATAAGGAAATTTATTGCTTCAGAACTATCTTTGTATAGCTAAATGCAACATTTCCCTGAGTCTACATGCACTTTCTTAGCACCCTTTGATCGATTTAAATCGTATTGTTGGTTAGCCAACAGTTTTGCTATCAGTACATTGACATCTAGGATGAGCTACAGACGCTGCTCTCAGGGTCATTAGATAGTCCCTGCGGTCTTACGCTGTCGTACTTTGTATTCCAAGCAAACAATCTCACCAGCGTGTCGCCCAGCATTTTTGCACTCGTAGAGTAGAATCACTCGAGTTTTGATAAATTGGATTTTTTGACGCTTTGTCAGTCACGTTGGGCACCATTGTGTTGAAAATAGACTGGTGGAATTGCGGTTGTGTCTTGTTTTTTGATTAATTATGAGAAGAGCTGATTGATGTAGGGCGGCCAGTAACGAATAGGCCAGCTGTAATAATAGCATTTATTATTATTCTAAGGTGACTCTGTTTACACTTCTTAACACTGCTGATTAATAGTATTATTATTGTTACAATCTTTCTAGCATAACGTAAGCACTGGTGCATAGAGTGTCATGGAATATCACTTCTGAAGAGGTGATATTCCTCTCTATCCACCCGAATAGAGGGGAAGACTATCACCTCTGAAGTCTTTCTCCATATGTGGGCCGTTCATGATATTTTTCATTTCTGCATTGTTTCAAATAAAATGACTTGTTATCTCCAACTTTAATATTATTATTATTATTATCATCATGTTGTGGAAAAGGAAACAATAGAAACAAGCAAGTTGGCTGTAAATTTACTTTTTCAATTACAAAAAAGAAAACAGCTAGAAATGTATTTATAGTTATGGGAACTAATGTTAGTCACCTAGTTACATGTATCTCTAGAGATACTCTCTAGAGTAGTATCTCTAGAGATACTCTCTAGAGATACTTGTAACTTTGTGGCTAGTAGTATCTCTAGAGATACTACTAGCCACAAAGCGATGGAGCTCATTTAGATTAGGAAGCTATGTTCATTTGTAGTGTATACTGCTGCAAGTTTTACACATAAACAGATGGGATCAGTTTGCTGTTGGCATAGTCATCTTACTACAAACTAAGTCGTCCTATTTATCATGTAGACAAAGGCACTGGGGTCGTGGGCAGACCACACACATATTCCCAGCAAGCAGCATAACAAGGGAGTCCTCCACCGCCGCGCGCGCAATCATTAGATGAAAATAACTTGGCAAGTTTCTGAACATAAAGAAATTAGGTCGTAGTGTTCGACTATGTAAATTTTTGCTTTATTTATCGTCTCAAGCTGAGTTTTAACTAACTGGGGCTAAAAAATCCAGCTATAACAACTAAAATGATGAAATTTGGAACAAATTTTTTGATACTATTTTTTTATTTTAAAATTTTTGAAAAAAAATTTCTTCACAATAGTGTGATCAATATATAATTTATTTAAAACATTGAAATTTCGCAATAAATAAGATTCAACAAACGATAGGTTCTTTGTTTCCATTTTTTCCACTTGTCACGCGTAATAAAAAACAAATGAAAAACTGCAAACTAACCAAAAATCCTTATCCAAGGTTACTGTTTGATTTTTTCCGGCTGACAATCAATTCCGTTGGTTGTAATTACGAATGATAATGACCTGAGATTGTCAATAAAACTGCCTTATAAACTAAAAACCAACTGCACACGCCACCTTTCTTGGCTGGAGTGACGCAGGAGACATATGTCCACTTCGGGACAAGCCAGATGACAGTTCTCTTAGTAAACCTTTTTCATATGGTGCCGGTATAGAACCTAGTTGCTGCCCTACCTGATGGCTAGTTTCAGCAATGCTTTGATATCATAGGGCTTTTATTGAGTGTTTATGTTCCTAGATGGGCTGATAATAGTTCTTGAGTCTATCACTAACCATTAGCTCTAGGAGTGATACTAAAGTCGAGCCAATCATACAAAAGACATAAACATCTAGCTTATTTGATAATATTGTTTACTGTTCACATAACATTTATCTCTAGTGTCATGGGGAATTCCCAAAGCCTAATAGCAGGTCCCTTTTTAGTCTTCTATTGATGTCGCATGAGAGCATTGTAAAAAGTTTTTTTAATCAGCATAAAATTCTTTAAATGATTTTAACTATTTTTGTGGTATTTGAGTTATTTTTAACAATTTAAGCAAGTACAGATAGCATAGCCAACTGCTCCTATCTTGCCTGCATTTGATCAAACACTTTTTCTTACTTTATCAAATAGAATGATATCCCAGAGAGTTTGGAGAAAGTCGGTAAGTGAAACATCCCAAAACTTTATTCTTTTCAAATTACAACTCTAGTTTTTTTAAAGCGCTTTATAAACAACAAAAAAGTTTTCGAGCAAGTCGGCATTGCTCTGAAAGTCTTCGTACGAAGTATGCGTTATGAATATAAATGGCACCATCATTTCTATTGGTGATGATATATAATGGTTTGAGCTATATTACTTCCAATACTGTTCAATAGCTATATATTGGGTGGCTTATGACGGAGCTCGTCACTAGGTTCAAATCTATAAAGAATCGGTCATACTCTGAGACAAATCGCAATTCGCAAATTTTTATCAATGCAAGAATGAAGCATAGCCAGCAATCGATGGCATAACAATTTCGGAGGCAAGGATGCGCTGTTGAAGTCGAACTATTTCGGAGGCAAGGATGCGCTGTAGAAGTCGAACTATTTCGGAGGCAAGGATGCGCTGTAGAAGTCGAACAATTTCGGAGGCAAGGATGCGCTGTAGAAGTCGAACTATTTCGGAGGCAAGGATGCGCTGTAGAAGTCGAACTATTTCGGAGGCAAGGATGCGCTGTTGAAGTCGAACTATTTCGGAGGCAAGGATGCGCTGTAGAAGTCGAACTATTTCAGAGGCAAGGATGCGCTGTAGAAGTCGAACTATTTCGGAGGCAAGGATGCGCTGTAGAAGTCGAACTATTTCGGAGGCAAGGATGCGCTGTAGAAGTCGAACTATTTCGGAGGTAAGGATGTGCTGTAGAAGTCGAACTATTTCGGAGGTAAGGATGTGCTGTAGAAGTCGAACTATTTCGGAGGTAAGGATGTGCTGTAGAAGTCGAACTATTTCGGAGGCAAGGATGTGCTGTAGAAGTCGAACTATTTCGTGAAAGAAAAGTAACATTAGCCGCTTAAACTGCTTAACGTTTTTTGTTCCTCCAATAAGTTGGATTTGGCTGACTATCTAAGGCTACACAGTGCAATGATAATATGTGGATCCACCCACTCTCTGACACGCTTTGATTAGGCCGTTCTCCAGTATACTCATTTGCATATGTTTACGAATCCATTCTGAGACCATTGCATTCCATACCATCGCTGGGTAATATCTGTTATTGTCATGTTTGGATAACTTGCTGTTTAGTAATCTAGGGTCATGCGTGACATAGTTTATGCTGAGGAATATTATTCAATCATACAGCAATCAGTTATCAAGCTTTGCTAGTAGTTAGTGGTAGCAATTGGTCTCTTCTCAACGACTCCTTTAAATGCTGCCAATTTTAATTGAAAGGCCCGTTTGTTGGAACATATCAGTCAAAGTGGGAAGGAAACGCTTTTCTATTCAGTCTTCCGATTTACAGTGTCAAAGTTCAAATTTTTAGGCATCTTATAACTTCCTTTTATTTCGCCTTCTAATGTTACAGCCGCCTTTTTGCTGTTGTTACTTGAGCTGCGCAGTTGAAAGCCAAATTGGCACACGCCTCCGAAAGCTTCACGCCAGAAATCCTTTTGGCGGGAGCCACACATGGGGCATAATAACATAGTAGTATTGGGCTACTCCCTATGAGGAAAAATATGTTGTGTGACATTTTTTCTTTTTATAACCCAAATCAGAAGACCCAGTTTCTGGCAATGCAAAGATACAGGAAAATATCGACGTAACATTGCTATGATCGGAAAAAGTCGCATTTACCCTCAACGCCTCACATATATTATAAAATTAATTCTATTATTGACGCTAATTGATTAAAATTTAATAGTAGCTCTTACTGAATAAAAAATTTGTATTTGGCAGCGTAACTAAATATTTGCTCACCAGTGCCCCCTCCATATTCCTTCTAACAACAGTATCTGTGTTCGTACCTTTCATACCTGTAAAGGTAAACATATCCGGCATCGCTATCAATATTTGCATGCCATCATCTAGTCAGCTTAATGTACATACCTATGTTTTTCATGTACATCTCAATTCCGTGCATGTGTTCATCTTCGACAGGAAGTGATGCGGGTATTGTGAGCGTGTATGTCTTCAGCTGCCCTATCATTTGTTCAAGGTTGACAATCTCATCCTGTATGTTAGTCGATTGACCCTGATAGTTAGCGATCGATTGTCGAAGAACGCGAGAGTTTTTTTTATCGAGTGGTATCTGTGTGCTGCGTCTTCTCTCCGCTGTACCATTGACGAGAGATTGCAACTCCGGAAATGAATCCCTAACCATCCTCACAAAGCCTGTCAAAGTATATATAAATATGTATATCTACTGTTATGTATTTTATGATTTATAAATATTTTATAATTTAATAATAATTTATAATTAATATTATAAATGTTTTATAATACGCCACTAGGTGTTTCACTTGATAGCATTCAAAGAGAAAGAAATTTTTCTGTGCGATGAGTGAGTATTCATGGATGAAAAAGGATTAGGTTAATCTCCATACTGACTAGTACGACAATCATTCGATGGAAAGATGGATTTTACGCTGTCACTTAATTGTGTCATTATCTGAAAAAGAATGCTGATGCTTAGATACGCCCTCTGTATCCTTGGGAGCCATCAGAAAATGCTGGTTGCCATGATACCACAAAATAACATTCAACTCCCAAAATCTTTATAGGTTGATAGTGCAGGCTACTGTAAACATGTAGGGAGAGAGAAATTTGGAGTAGAAGGAAATACCTGCATCTAAAAAAAGCTCATCATGAAAGGTCGGAGCTATCGGGCATATAAACAAAGCGATACCTCTTTATACAGAGTTTTTTTTGACAGACTGTAAAACAACCTTTAGTATTTTGATATTCGACATGTTGTGAAGCCCGTTAGTGTAAAACTTATCTTATAAAAATGTTGAGTGATTCACGGTGGCCCTCACAAAGCCCACTGTAATGGCAGCCAACTCTAACGCCTTTTCTATTGAAGAACGCCTCGCTATGCTTTTGCGAAATTGTTTTCACAAAGTCAAATGCCCTTAAATAATTGGGTGACTCGCTTATATTTTTCTTAAATTGACAGACAAAGGGTAACATGATTCGGGTCAATCCTTCTACACAGAGAGCAATCAGTCCTTAATAGATTATCTGTGTAATAGGGTTTGATTTCAAAGGGTCTAAAGGTTGGTTGAAGGTGGATTTGTCATAGAGACAATATTTGGCCTTCCTATTGACACACTTGGCTCTTTGTATAACCTAAATTCATTATGTGTATGACAGGTCCACAGTGTCTCAGCCACCTGCGTTACTTGTCACGTTAGGCTACCACTGTTGGATGAATCAAGCTGTCAACTTGTAAAAATTAATATGATATGAAGTGATGCTGGGTGTAGAAGGAATGCTATGGTAGCTTTGAACTTGAAACCCAGGGTTCCATCGTAAGGCGAAACAGAGACTTGGGCCTTGTACAGTGACCCAACTTTGATTTCTGATGTTGTCTTTTATAAGGCTGTTGCTGCCACTTTAGTTCTGTAGAAGCTGATAGCAGCTAATACTAGCTGTAGAAGCTAATAGCAGCTATTACTAGCCAGCCACAAGGTATATTATGAATATCAAAGTACATTGTTTTGTCAGTTTTTTCTTTAAAATAGTTGCTTTGAATATAATTTTACTTGAGGCGGTTTAACAACTAAAGTACATCCACAAGTCATTCTATTCAAAAACAACAGTATTCTATTAATGTTAATCAAATTATTGCAAACAATTAGGCAACATTATATCTTTAGATTGGGTGCGTCAGTTCGCAATTGGTATATTGCTTAGTAGAATTGTGGTGTGACATTTGAGTGACCTTCAGGTATTACACACGAAATCACAGTCATTATTTTCAGTCTTTCAACTTTCATTTTCTGAAAAAATTGAATATAAAAATTTAACCACAAAGCGTTGAATAGCAAACAATCTGCAAAACAGTATTTGAGGATTAAAACAGTATTTGATGACCATCTGCTCTTGATAAGTTAGTGAACGTACTAGCCAGTGATACAAGCTCATGCATAAAGATTGTATGTAAAATTATAAAGCATCTATCATTAATGTATGTTGATTAGGCTGATTATGAAACCTATGGATTGCATGACATTTTTGTTACATATTTATGACTATGATCTACTGAGCTCATCAACTACTGACATTGAAATGCTCTGTGAAACATAAATGGATATACATTTAGGGGCTAGCTATAAATATAGAAGAAAACACTAACTTTTTTTTACCTTGGTAATGACCAAAAAAAGTTGTATTATCTTCTAAAAAATGAATTTTCAAAAATGTACAACTATGATGTTTGATGTTTTTAGGTTGGCTTTGTTCCATAAGCAAATGTAAAGTTACATTGCTTTTAGGTCGACTTCATTCCAGAAGCAAATGTAAAGATTGATGTTTTTTTGGGTCGACTTCATTCCATAAGCAAATGTAAAGGTACGATGCTTTTGAGTTGACTTTGTTCCATAAGCAAGCTTTAAAACTATATCTGAGGAATTTTATTGTAAATTTTTATCGATGCTTTCTGGTCTCCGGTCACGGTCTCCGGTCTACGCTTTCCGGTCAATCGATGGCTATATTTTTCTCAATGGTCTAAACTCTAAAGCATCGACCCTTTGTTGGTCCAATTCGTCTGATGGACAGAAAATGATTCCCCGACAAAAGGTCTGCTGCAAATGTACAATACCATAACAGAGTAAATAAAAAACATGGAAACTTCAGGCACCTACCCTCATAAAGTCAGCTAACTATGTCAGTGTTGTGATAAATTCTATATATACAAGAAATAACCTAATGTGGCTGGGGAACTATTGACACTAGCTAGACCAGCTAAGGAATGCCATGACATTGCATTGCTATCGGAGTGGATGTAAGTACATTTACAGACAGGGCTGTCAGAAAGATTGTTTTTGTACTAAATGTTGTTACCAGCAGGTTACGCATTTCTGTCCACATACAATGATTTCGTAACTAGAACCCTGCCCAGTGCTGATACAGGCTTGTCAAAAGATGGACGTGTGATAAGAGGTGTCCAATGCCAATATTTGACCATTGTATCATTAGATATGTAAATTCAATTTTATGAATGATAAATGGAAATTCGTAGGCATTTTAGGAAGGTTTACACATGAGTTTACAGGTTAGGTGTGATTAGGAAGCTCTGGTGGTGCTAGTGGGTGCTATAGCCGTATTGTTATAATCTATTCCATATTGTGTTTATACACTAGGCATCGTCTTACAGATGACAGGGAACCCCTTGACAGTTGAAATTTTTGATAGTAAGACGATATCCCTGTACTGTAGACCTTCCGTTATATCTTTTGCAGCGATGCTAACAAAAGCCATTTCTAACGTTATATGTTTTCAACAGTTCAGATGTCCTTGTCGCTTTTTTTATATATGTATTGTTCATATAGAATTGTACTTGGAGAAATAGCCTAGGTGCAAGATAAAATCAATATGTAGATCTCAATATTTGATGATTCCATCGCGGTGTATTCGCTGTAGGGTTCAGCTCCCAAAAAAATAATGCTGCCACTAGTGGTGGCAGCAATGACATCCAACCTTAAATTACCCCCTGCAGCTAGGCATAACTCAAAGTTTTCGAGAATACTCTGCTACTGACCTCGGACATATCCAGCCAAGATCAGAGCCATTGTATGTACAACAACGCTCTTAAAACATGTACAGCTTCTGGTTGCAATAAGCTAAGCAGATATCATACTTGGTCTTAGGATTCCTCACACTCACTCAACTGCATTTCATGCACTTTTACTGCTTGAAAAGCATTTTCAGTTGACATTGTTGTCACACGAAATTAAAATATCATTTTAGCACATTATTAACCACTTACGTACCAGGGATCCACAAGGTGGCATGCTGCGTCACTTCTAGTGAATTCATAGTAATTTCCATGTCATTACACTAAAGTGACACACAGACGACTGCCCTGCTGAGCCAACAAGTTGCAGAAGTTGGCAAGTGACCTCGAAGAGACCCTGAATCCATGGTGACTACCTAGAGATGACTGAGCCAGGCAGCTTATCTTTGATGTAGCATATGATATTAATAATAGCAGTATGAGATACAGTGGTTGCCATTTCTGACAACAGAAAGCATGTACTTGGGCATCTAGTGAAAGCTGGTTCTTACCTTCTATTCTCTGCACAGTTGACTCTCTTTTGAATGGAGACCAGACTAATGCCAACAATAATCTACTTCCAACACAGTTGTTAAACTACGCTTATTTGTGGTTCTGGAGCACAATGCTTCCTGATTGGCCCACTTGTTCTGGACTCTAACTTATTAAATTGAATTAGTCGTGGAGCTATTCGTGTTAGATGGTTAAATAGGGGTCGTCAATGAAAGCTTCCTTAAGCGCTGTTCAACTAGTCATAGCGTGTAACACGTGTTCGCTCACTGGGGTTATAAGGTTATAGCCGGACTGTTCACTTGATTTGACAAGAGTAATTTGGCTTAAGGCTATCTCTAGCTCTGATCAGCTGGTGCATTATGGGAAAAGTCAGCGAGGAAATCGGGCGCTAGTGCTTCTATGGCAATTTTGGTGGTCCTAACCAAGCTGGCATGTTTATACTCTGTTATAGTGTTTGCTGCCTGCCGTTCTGCCTCATTTGTATGTTATCCTATCTGTTTGCAACACCTTCGACAGTGCCTGAGATTTTGTTAAGTTTTTTGATTAAATTTTCTTGAGTTTATCTTAATTTGTGTTTGACACTCATGGCATCACGTCATCAGAAATGACAACCAGGCTATATTTTGCCTTCTGCTGTCAGTGCAAAATGCGAGGCTGACAGTGTCATCTAATCATGAAGGTGGCCGATAAGGCTGATGACTAATACAGTTGTTTTTACAATAATCATTTTTGCAAAGTGCGTAGGCTTGGTCGATATTGCAGTGTCAGTTTCAAGGGAGGTAACTTTAGAATACTTTTAAAACATCTTTGGTCTGGATTCACATTATTATTACTAGTACCTCTGTTACTACTACAGTAGTAGTAGTTGTAGTAGTGGCAGTAGCAGTAGTAGTCGTCGTCTAGTTTGCTGTGAGAGATTGTCAGGTGTGCTGATAAAGTGCCGATAAAGATATAAATAGAGAATATCTATGTGCGCAATATTTATTATAATAAGAACGGTGTCTTTTTGTCTGTCCGAAGCCACGGTAAAAGCATTAGGAAAAAAAATTGTCGTACCAGGGAATTGAACTCGGGTACTCCAATATACAGACTGGCACACTAACCACTACACCACTCACTGCTCTCTAATTACTTCTGAACATATTGATTACTCATTACATTTCTCATAGGACTGCCAAGCATACTAGATATTTCAAATTGCCGAAAGGTAGTTGATTGGTGCAAATGTCATACTGTAGGTGTACCAACCCATGTGTCACAGGCTCTAATCCCCTACGACGCAATTTTTTTTCTAATGTCTAACCATGATTTTTAACACATACATGTAGATGGATCGACACATCTCTTGCTATAGCAAAGATTATCGGTGTTACAATAACACACCTAGTTCTCGCGGGTAATCGGTTGAGTAGATGTCATATCGGTACCGGATGTGGGGGCGCTAGAGTCATACATAAAATTCAGAGCTATATTTATACTTATGGTTTCACTTACATATCTACAGCACTCTTTAATATCGCCCACTTGAGGTACTCGAAAAAAAGTAAACTTGAGAGAAAAAAATTTTGAACATTTGCTAAATGATCAATGTCTGTCAAATCAATAGCTTGAGAAATGACTTCACTCGAGTTCTCACGCTCGTCCGTTGAGTTTCATATATGGGAGTTATTGAATTAACTGGTCGTAAAGCTGGACAGCCTGCCAACTGTAGGTAGATGAAACACTTTATAGTTGACATCATTAAACTGAGCCTTCTTATTCTCCCTATTTAATCACCTAATAGCAGTACAAGTCTGTTTTTAAAGAATTATAAGAATTATGTTATTACATTATATTACAGAATTGTATTATTACATTTTATGTTACTTTGATAACAAAATTTTTAAAAGCCAGTACGCCCAAAAGGTTAACATTCGAATCAAGTTTTCTTCTTGTTTTCTAGCAAATTACTTTACCATATATAGTATTTTCAAATGTTACTAAAGGCATCATGAAAAGAAAACTCCTGATTCTTGTAACCTGGTGATATAATATACAGTCAAACATGGATAACTCGAACTTCACGGGTCCGAGCAAAAGTGTTTGAATTATCAGAGCGTTCAAGTTATCAGAGCACTGTCACAAGTCCATGTATTTACTTATTTATTAGTAGATACATGTACATATACAAACTATAATATAAATCAAAAGCACAAATGGCTTGTTTCACATTAAATGCTTCTAATGTAAAGTTCAAAACGTTTTTATCAAAACGTATAGAAATTTTTCTATCACTTGAGATTGGTTTGTTGTTTGAGGTGATGTTATTGCCAGGACGTTTTTTAGATTGACATTGGTAAAACTTGATCGTTGTTGAAATTCTCAAAAGAAAAGACATCTTTTTCTTTTGAGCGTTTTACCCACGATCAAGTTTGCCGATTTTTCTTGAAGTTTATGCAAAGATTACCTTACTTTACCTGGGATTCGTTAAGAGCAACACTCCGAGGCAGTTCAATTAGAAGTTTTACGAGGTTTTGCGGTACATTGTATATCACTCACGCTTTTTGAATGGATATTTATTGAATGTACAAACGTATTCTGTGTTTAGGTCAAACGATGAATAGTTTTTTTTAGCTAAGACAACGTATACGTTTAATTACAACAGTTTTTAAGACGTTTTTCAACATTCAACATTCCGACGTTGATTCAACACGGAATCAACGTCGGAAAACTATTCATCACGGACTAGCCAGGTCACGCACTCAAGGATTTTCGCCACGCACATACAAAACAAAAACAACATGCTGTTTTTGTTTTGTATGTGTGTGGCGAAAATCCTTGCGCGCGTGACCCAGCTAACCCGTGCTATTCATCGTATAGCAGTATAAATCAAATTTCACCAAACCTTTAGAAAAGTCGTTGACAAAAATATTTTGCCGATGGTGGTAATAACGGCGCTTATGATTTACGAAAAGATGAGGTGTACCTCTATGGCTTTGAATAAAGTGATTTTCTAAAGCGATAACAACCGTTTCGGCAGCCGTTGGGCAAAAAAACAGTTCGAATTAACAGTGTTGAGTTCGAGTTATCTATAGCAATTTATCATTACGTGGGAACGGACCAAAGAAACCGTTCGAATTAACCATGTGTTCGAGCTATCCGTGGGCGAGTTATCCATGTTTGACTGTATAAACATATACAGTATATATATATGACAGATAAGTTAGTATCGTGGAAAAAATACCCTAAAGTGACTAAAAAAATGCTTAGCAAGTTACAGGAGCTTGAAATGAAATATAATAAAATACACACTGTATATAAAATACACACCGTGTATATACACTGTATATAACGTTGATACTGTATATACACTGTATATACACACTGTATATACACTGTATATATACAGTGTATATATACAGTTGTACACATAGAGTGTATATATACATGTACAGTGTACATTGTACATTGTATAAAATATACATTGTACAATGTACACAGCAATATGCATTGTAATATATACAGTGTACATACATAGTTGTGTATATATATATATATATATATATATATATATATATATATATCTACACTGTATGTGCGCTGTATATGTACACACTGTATATATACAGTATATATATGCAATTTATATACTGTATACATATGCAATTTATATACTGTATATATATGCAATCTATATACAGTATATGTATGCAATCTATATACTGTATATACTTAGGTTAAAGCTACAATTTTCAGTTTTATGGATTTGTTGTGGCCAGGGGCTGAGTGTCAACAGCTAGGACACTCTCAATCACTATATTTCCATGATGCGCAGTGCTTCGGAGTTGCGCTATCTCCGAATCATGGAAACGGCGTCTTCGCACCGAAATCACTGCGCACTGATCAGTGCGAAGCCAGTGCAAATTCGCAGCACGGAAACAGCGACTGCGCAGTGGCTGCGCATAGCTCTCATACCGTGGAGACGGATTCTTCGAGGGCCTCAAACTAGTACAAAGGTTGTCCTGCTAATCTTGTTTTTGTTCTATTCTTCCGATCTTCTTTCACCTAAATTTAATTATGGTCTGCATTCACGAGGATGATGAGGTGATTACTTTCCTAGACTTTGTTATCGATGCCAACACTTCGAAAAATAGGTGGCAAGTCCTAAATTAATGTTTAAATAATATATTACTTGAAAATACTTATTAAAAATATATTACTTTGTAAAAAGTGTGTTAAGGTTTGTAAAACCTTGTGAATGTGTATTGTAAATAAAAGTATAATGACGACAGAATCATAAAATGACCGTTTATGACGTTCGGTATCCGTGATCGATTCTATTTCTCCATTAGGCGATTCGATTTATACAATTTCTCTTCTCTGGCTAATTTGCTAAAACCACTGTGCAGCATGGAAACGTACAATCTCCTCGACTTCGAAGGTGGCTGATTCGCAGTACTGCGCACCATGGAAACATAGTGTTTCAGTTACAAACTAACCCAAGGAGAGTTGTCAGTCCAATGAGCTAGCAGCATTAGCTCCAATGTACAGTATGTATGTATACGTGTATTGAGTGTAGGTTGGGGTCACTCAGCTAATATGGAAAATCATTGGAAAACCCAATATTATGACAAAATTAATAAAATTTGTTAGCATCTAATACTCGCTATGTTTGTTTTATTGTTATATTCCATGAAAAGTAGTTAAAAAGTGTATAAACTGCACTCAGCTAACCCTTGGAAGATGCTACACCTGATAATCAGTTTGACTTGGGTATTATATCAGCTGCGATACTTATAATCACTTCTGCCCGTGACCTCAGCAGTATGAGTATCGGTCGAATTGCCCGAGGAGTCTGGGATAAGGCGCAAACATTCCTTGTTTGAAGCCAAACTTGTCACACTGATTGCCTGCTTGGTTTATGTATCCATCGTTATATCATCAACAGTGTAAGTACGACTAAAACGGATGTTTGTATAACATTGCGAGCAAGCAGGTCTTAGCTGGTCTTTGCACTGGATATCTGTTCTCATTTGAGAATGTTTTTAAAGCGTTGATGGTGCGAAGGAAGATGTTTTCATTTATTGTTTAAGGCTGGTTCACACTATATCGCCGTATTTCGGTGTTAATGCCACAATTATACTTCGGTGATCGTCGATGATAACCATGTTCACACTATCACATACCCATTCCTGTTTGCACCAGGAAGTACTCCGTGAAGTAGTGTTTTCATTTATCTTTAAGTTTTCGCAAAGAAACATCTACGTTTTCGCGTGCTAGAATAAAAAACTAGTCCCGCAGTGACTATCATAAACGGATATGAATAAATCACTCTCTCCATGACCGCGAATTACCATCGCCGAAATGGCTCACATTTGAAAGGCGGTCGGCGATGCTCGGCGAAGTATCGGGAAAGTTTAAATGCTGCAAACTTTCCCGACAAGTTCGCGATACTTCGTCGATGCCATCGATTCACGGTTCACATAATCGACGATGAACGCCGAAAGGGAAACGCTGACAAACGACGATATAGTGTGAACCAGTCATTAGCATTAAAATCAAAGTATCTTTCCCCAGCTAGTCATCACCCTAACTAAAAGTTCAAACCACAACTTCCTGTGATGATTCATATAAATATATCACTCCTTATACATAAGATTTTTAGTAGTAAAATTTGATACTGGAGGAAATGTAATAGCTTCCTAACTCCTACTGAAGAGTATAAACTCTCACTCACCCATGTTTGAATAATTCAGTGGGGTAAAACAACTCCAGTGCTCAATGATTATTTCATTTGATGGTGCTAGGATTGAGATATATTTAATGCCGTCTGAAAAACTATCGATCATCGCTGTTGTTGTATTATTAATTCAGCAGCAGCTATTAATGCTGTCGATATTCTTTGGATTGTTCGAGTGGTTTCATGTACTTCGAAAATGCAAATACGTATTGCTTATGATGAGATAAGACTAAACCGTGGTACGCTCTGCTACAGTTAGCTGATTAGTTGGGTTAATGTTCTAAAAGAGCAATTTAAAATGTTTGTCAGCTGTTTATATCAAACTATTTGAGATCTGCCTTGGCTGGTTGGCTTCAGGGGTCACATTCTACAAGTTGATTAACGCCAAAGTAATAATGTAGTCACCACAGTAAAGCTGTCAAGGTCAGCAGTGTGCATTTCAAAATTCCGACATTACATTTATGTTTTAGCCTTTAGTTCTTAGTTTCGTAATCTATCGAAATACTTTTTACTTGAAATTTCTAATTGAAATTTTTGTCGTGTACATTCCAATGCCATGATTATTTTGGAGCTATCAGATTGATATTTCAGGGCCACATTTTTTCGCTAACTACTTTTTTGGTATCACAACATCTCAACCTAATCATAGCTGGCATGTCACTCTATTGCTATATTTCTACTGATCTACTATGGTATTGAACTTTCAACCATCAAATTTATGGCATTGATAGAGAATTACTGGATTTTATTGGAGATATTGGAGTTTTCTGCTCATAACTTTCATTTGCCACCGTGACCTTGTTAAAATCAACCAAATGTTGCAACTTGCTTCATATCTGTTATTAAAATTGAAAATATCAAATGTGGTAGGACAGTTGAACAAAACCCCATGATCAAGTCTTCAAGGTTGTTATGCCAGGTTTTCGTACATGAACGAAGCCCCCATATGACTAACAAGTGCTGAAGATATGGTCTTAGTACATGACCATTTCGACAGGCCACAGCATGAGCTCTTCTTCTCGAGAAACATTTAATTCAACCGTTTCCATTTTTTACCTTTCCATGTGCCATCACATTGCCAACAGTAATAAGTGACTTTGTGAATGAAAACCTGACTCAAGAGCGTAACCTTGACCAATACTTTGCAGTTGAAGAAAAATGACAAATTATTATGTATGCACGTATTATATATTATGTATGATCGTGTGCCTCATACATCGTGTGGCTTTTGGAAATGTAATCGGCAAGTTTAACCTTGTGAACTTAGCCAAGGAGTTTGTGTATCAGCTTATGGTCAGTAAAAAATGGATCTTGCTCTCAAGGTCATGCGTGTTGCTTTTGATAAATATCAGCATCATTGAAAAAATGTGAAATGCTTGAACCTTAAAAGAATGTGTAACCTTGGCTGACACTTAACTGTAAGAGGTCAAAATTATCATGCACTGACAGTTTATATTGATTTTATGAATTTCATTGGTCGCACGAACCGAACCGACATATGTCAAGATGTTCAACCAGATGATTTTATCGCTGGCCTTGTCACGTTTAGCTATGATTGTACACACTTTCTTAAAATCAGAATTGTGTCTTCGACAAAGCACTTGGCACTCAAGAGTTTAGTAGATGAATAAAAAGCAACCAATACTAACTGACTTATAACAAATAGAGGGTATAGTTTTAATGTTTATATAGCTCTATGTCTTACCCGGTTTCTCCGCGACTTGTGAAGTCGGCCTGTCCGACCAGCGCTTCAGACGAGCGATGATATTTCTCAATTTCTGAGACTCCTGTCTCACCAATAGCTTGTCAGGCTGAGTTTCGCTTGTATCTCCTTGATCCATGTTGGCTAATCCAATTTTCTAGAATATTCTCCAAGCTCACAGCAAACGGTCTTTGTAGAAGAGCAGTCTTGTATGTAGTGAACAATATTTCCTCACGCAGTGAGATTAGACTGCCGCTATCTCGTTACAAGTAGTCATACATTGCGTAATGCAGACCAGAGCGCAGCAATGACAAGCATTCAGTGACTCATTTATGCGTATGGAATTGCTAGTGATGGTAATTCCTGGCAGCTGATGACTTTAGGAACCCTTTTATCAGGATGTCCTCTTAAGAATTGTATTAGTGGAGTTACTAATAAACTTGTTTGACTCTGCAATCGTCTGTCTACTACATTCCAATATAGGCCGCCCTGTATTGGCATAGATTCTATCAAAATTGACAGACAATGAAATTACCAAAGTTCATAGTTTGTTTGTATGTCTGATTTGATTAGTTTGTTCAGTCAATAGTGTGATATGAAGTAAATTACTAGATGATATCATATCGAGTACTGAGCTTGAATACATGAAAAATATATCAAACGAATTGACTTATGGATACATAAGTATTGAAGTTGGTAGTGAAAGCAAGCAAATTACAGTGTTAGAGAAATGTCTGATATCTACCATTGCTACTTTGTTGGAATCGCTGCAGTAACTGTCAGTGAGTAGGTTTCAAAATGAAATTTAAAACAGACGAAAGAGGAAGAGCTTTTATTTATAATGTAAGCTAAGTAGCCGTAAAAGAACATAGGCGGTTTAAAATAATAATTGTTGATAAAATGATTAAAAATATGTACTAACGACTATAATTTGTATTACAATTTGTGTAATGAAAATTGGCACATTCAAGAGGCAAGGAGGAAAGATTTTGCTCTCATCTAATATCCGTTCAGTATTATTTATGATACTGTTGTATGGCTGATGGCCTGAGATGACGATAGGCTGATGTTAGTATAGTAGCTGTGTCACAATGCCTCATGATTTAACTCTTGAATACCTCAATGAGATCGTGAGTTGAAGTCTATTCGCTTGAAGTAATCATTATTAAGTCTGTGTAGGATGATTAGGTATGTTTTCTTCCAAAATGTCAGTATGACAAGGTATGCTCGGAATGCTGTGTCGGAGAACTAGATGTAGCGATGATCGAGCTGTATGGCAATAACACGTAAGGTTGTATTATTGCTGGACAATTTTTCCGTGAACTCTGACAGATTGCAAGGACAACGATAACATTGTGTGCGAAAGATCAAAACAGTCCTCAATACTCGTAATATCAGTTGTCCCACACAAATTAGACTGAGTTCTGTAACGCATCTTTGGCGGTAAGGCCACCATGAATTAGACTGAGCTCTATAACGTATACTTGATGGTGAGGTCATTATGCTATCAGTCATTGGTTGTCCTTAGACCATATGTCGACCGAAATTTGTCTATGAAATTTTGTCACATTTGTTGACTATTTGGTTAAGTTGGTTGACTTACTATTGCTTAATTAAATGTTTCATATTTATGTTTCACATTGGAAACTCAATGATAATGCAAAAGTAAATAGCAGATAACCAAGATTTGATATTAAAAATTTCATTGAAGGCTTACACAAAAAATTTTACCAAGTTTGGTTTTATGTTCATCATGGTAAATTACAGATCGCTCTTGGATGTTCCTGATAGATTCTAAGTAGATTTTCTTAAAATATGATCTTAATAAAATAGTTAATTTTATGTATAACCCTGCTTTTAACATTTTACTGCTTCAGTTTTTTAATGCAAAAGAGTTTGACATCACATCGATATATTTGGGCTTTTTTCTTGAAAAAACTTCTCTCAGCAAAATTGCTTTTCTTCACATGGTTCTTGTTGACCTAGCAAAGGAACTAGAATTTAGTGGATGATGCTGAACTAGGTCATTCAGGTCTGAATCCAAAAAGCTATCTTTCATGTCACGTGTGCTTAAGAAGTTGTATTCCCTAGATTAAAAGTATTCCTCAGCATTTGACATTAACACAGTATTCACTCAATGCAATGGGTATCTGCTATTCACCTCCTTTAGATAGCTTTATGACATGGAAGAATGAAACTTCCCAGACGTATGGAACACTCGATTTCACTGTTACATGCGTCAGAACTAAACACAGACTTCGCATGCTTCCCCTTGTCAGCTTGGTATTGCATGAGTCAGCATAGATAACCATTCATTTTAAATGCTTCCTTTTAGGAGTGTTAGGATGAACTTTTCTCTAAATATATACATACTTGACTCATGTGACTCATGTTCTCTGTCACTAGATGATCGAGCTTGTACAGATAACAATTGAATTTAATTGATGTTTTTAGGTTCACGGAGGTGGTGGAGAAGTTCATGGTGGACAATAAAGAGAAAGGTAGTTTATATTCATAAATAGAAGGCTTATTTTGAAGGCAATTTTTAAAAACTATTATTCGGTGTGTTTTTGGTTGTAACACAATGTTATCTTCCCTTGATCATGTCTTTGCCTCTACCCAGATCTTCAAATGGATCCATAGACGTAGAGCTCAATAAGCTCCGATATTTTACCGAAGAGCAACACAAGTCTGTGAACTGCAGTTTGTGGTTCAATTCTCAGAAAGGCAGCGATATGCAGTTTGGGGTTTAATTCTTCAATAGGCATCTTATATTAAAATTCCTTTATGTCCAAATTGCCCTTTCTGCCAAATCATCAATGCATTCTGACTAGACATCTAATCAGGATCTGATGAGACAACTGTACCAGACCATACCTCATTCTATGAAAGAATGCTGTTGGTAAAGTGCCTACACTTCATGGCTGTTAAACCGATATGAAAGTCCATGTTTGAACAGCATAAACTATTAAGCTCCTATCTAGCGTATGAAAGTTGCTAAAATTAAACATTTATCAGCAGAAGATAAATATATATAAACACGAAGAGTACCATTAATCTAAGATGTCACGTAGTGTTACGATAAGATCTGTCATAAATCACCTGCACTCAGTTGAGAGGTGTTGAGCAGTACTATAAACTGACAGCATGTTTTGTACAAACCTTTGACATCTTTTTTGGTATCATCATACATTGGCTTTGAACATTTTTAATTCTGATTGTTTTGGCCTGTTTTTAACTAATAATTAGAAAGTTTTCACGCTTTAAAAATAAAATTGTACCAAATTTTGGTTGATTTTATCAGAAAGTATTTGGTATTTTTCTATCATTTGCAGTTGTTTTGGATGTTTGATGTGGTCTGACTGCCAGGTTGTGTCAAGATTAAAATGGACAAAACTTGATCGCGGTTAAAACTTTCAGATCAAGCAAAAGTGTGATTATGACGTCTTTAGTTGCAATGAGACTTCTAGAGATGCATGCAACTTGAACTCAATAGCTGATATTAATTATCAAATATAGCAATGATAACAGCTAGTGACATAATTTTTAGCCGCGACCAAGTTTTGTTGATTTTAATCGTGAAATATCCTGGCACTCAGATCACCTCAAATATTAAAAACAATCGCAAATGATCGAAAAATACTGATACTTTCTGATAAAATCTACTAAAATTTTGTGTAAAATCATGTTTAACAGAGGTGTCTGTTCCTTATCGCTATCACTTGAAAATGGCTATTAACTTCTATTAGTCTTTTAGAAGGCTTCTTTAAAATTCCCCTTTCTTAGTAGAATGAATTGATATTGAAACTATGAACAGCATCGATTACATTCCGTGCAGCTGACTGGGTAGAGGCTCCTATTAATTTTATGTCTTCGACTTCCTATTAGGAAGTTAGTTATTAAAAGGTTCTGTTTTGTTTGACTTGTTTTCACGTCGTTTCCAGATATCTCCCTTAGTCTCTCATTTTATTGCTCACAGCATGCCTGAACTTTTTGTTTGCTTCAAACTGTTTGCTGCTATTAAAGTTTCTAGCTTCATTGTTATCTCTGCTTACATAGATGGAGTAATTGGAGTGCATTGCACTCACGGAGTCAACAGGACTGGCTATCTTATATGCAAGTGAGTCAAACAGCTGCCAAACGTTCTGTCTGTCACATGACTAGCCATCTCTGTATCTATTGTGGTATGGTAAATCATGTGATCCTATGCATGCCAAGTACTCTATTGTATTTCCTAAAAATCCCTGTAAATAGGGGATGGATTCCATGTTTCACTTAATGGTGTGTGTGTCTTTGAAGTTGTTCTAGTTGGAGTCTATCATAACCTGGTAGGAGTAAAGCATTGCCGGTATTGCTGTAATAGAGAAGGTATTAGGGCAATTCCCCTTGCCTACGATTCAAACTATTATATAACTCAAACTATTGTATAACTGAAACTATTGTATAACTAAAACTATTGTATAGCTCAAACCAATTTATAACTCAAACTATTATACAACTAAAACTATTGTATAATTCAAACTATTGTATAACTCAAACTATTGTATAACTCAAACTATTGTATAACTCAAACTATTGTACAACTCAAACTATTGTATAACTCAAACCAATTTATAACTCAAACTATTATGCAACTCAAACTATTGTATAACTCAAACTATTGTACAACCCAAACTATTGTACAACTCAAACCAATTTATAACTCAAACTATTATACAACTAAAACTATTATATAATTCAAACTATTGTATAACTCAAACTATTGTATAACTCAAACTATTGTATAACTCAAACTATTGTACAACTTAAACTATTGTATAACTCAAACTACTGTATCACTCAAACTATTGTATAACTCAAACTATTGTACAACTCAAACTATTGTATAACTCAAACTACTGTATCACTCAAACTATTGTATAACTCAAACTATTGTATAACTCACACTTCAAATTTTTGACATTCAAATAACAGACTTGCATCGATCTATCACTGTGCTGTATTCATGACAAGAATATAATAAATAACAGCTCATCATATTAGCATGTTCAACATTGTTTTGTGTACGATTAACTAGCAAGATCTGGTCTATATACAGGTACCTGGTTGAGCGGGAGCAGATGGATCCTGAAAAGGCAATCAAGCTCTTCAACACATGTAGAGGTCATGAGATGGAGAGGGAAATCTACCTTCAAAACCTGCGTACAGGTGAAATGTAAGTATTCGGTACTTGATAATATATAAGAACTTTCAAGTCAGCTCAGATCATATGCTGCTTCAAGGTATTTGTCTGGTTGCACTGTTTGAAACTTTTTGAACTTTTGAACAGTGTGATTATATTATTTTCCTTGCGATGTGTTACCTTTTTATTTTCTTGTTAGGTTACCCTAGGACACTTATATTTCGCTAGTATTTAGTTTCGTGAGTAGCACACAGAGTAAAATTTCGCTGCAACTTAATTTCGCGGCTCTGATGAGTGCGAAAATATAGTGATGTGAAAATAAATGCAGTGGAGAAAACAGATTACATTCCTCAGGTCCAGTTTGCTAATAAGAAAAAAATTAAATTTGGGACTAGTTCGTATTTGTAAACCACAGGTTGAAATGTGTGGGTGAGATCGGCAATTCAATTTGATCACTTGCTGCCATTTGTTTCTTAGACTATCAATGACGTCTAGGTTCCTCCCGCCGTGACTTTCACACTCGAATCCCAAGAAGAAGAAAATAGATAGGTAGCAACCAACTTCACAACCAAAACTGTATAACCCTTACGCTGCCATAAATGCATTTATGCGTTTTCTAGGGGCCTCTGCCATAAACGCATTTATGCGTTTTCTAGGGGCCTCTGCCATAAACGCATTTTTGGACTTTCTCAGCAATTGTCTGGTAACCTGATTTTATTATTTGTTGACCACATAACCCACGGTCTTTAGTGTTTTATGAAATTGACTGTGTTGTTCGAAGATTTCTCTATAAAATCAGCCTAAAACAACGAAGCAATTTTAAACTTTTGTTTGAGAATTTCTAATCTAAAAACGAACATTTTTCTGTGAGTTCATTAACTACCCCGCGCGAGTCATAAAACAGGTAATTAGTTGTTGATGACATAATAGCCAATTTAGATTTTCGTGATTATACAGATAATTAAAGTAGAACTTGAAAAAATACTGTACACATATCATGAAGCAATATCGGCAATTTCGGTAAAATGGCTGGCACTAGGCCGGTAGCGAATTTGTACATGGTTGGCAGTGGAAGAGATAATGTGATTGGACCTGATGAGGGTTGATATTGTTTTTGGTTGGTAATAAAATTCATCACTACAATAATTATTCTGCAATTTTATGACTTCACCTACCAGACTTTCATCCTCATCAGTTACAAATTCGGTGACTTAACTGATATAATCTTAATTTGCTTTGCCATGCTGCTCAGTCGGTGTATTAGCTATATTGAGTTTACCAGAAATTTCCCATTGATTCCAACCACAGACGAAAATTGCCTGCATTTCTAATATGACGATTTTATTGTGGATATCAATGAACAAAGCTATTTAACTTCGCGTTTTCGCTCGTTCGTTATGATAGTTTAGTTTCGCTCATTAAATTTTCGCGAGAGGATGACACCGCGAAAACGCGAAAGTTAGATGCCGCGAATACATAAGTGTCCTAGGGTACACGTTGGGAACATTCTCGTGTTATCTGTACTAGACATTCATAAAACATTGACCTGTGATAGGCAAAATAGTTTGATAATAGCAAAAATTAGAGAATGGCTTCAGTTTTTTCTGATACTTCATGTAACACTGGGTTGTGTTTTAAAAATTGATTTGTTTCATCATTGTTGCGGCGCTATAGAGCTTAAAGCAAATATGTGTAAACAAGAGTTTATTAGGGGCAATTTAGACATACAGCATTTGTTGTCATTCATATTTGTTAAAACGATTTCAAAAAAGTTGGACTGCGATACATTTGTTAACATGAATAATTTGTTTTGGGATATGAAACGGCTAGAAGGTCAAAGAGAGTTTAGTGTTTGATATGTCATTTAATAGCACTGATTTTAAAATCAACTATGAATAGGCCCAAACATTTTCATATGAAATGTGATAATGCTATTAGCCATAAGGTCTGTTGTGGCTGATTGGTCAATTGGCTGGCAAATGACCGATCAGCCACAAATATAGCTTGCAGTTCCTTCACCTACAGGAGTTGAAAACATGATATTATTATTATCTAAAATAATTCATTAGTCACAATTCACAGTCATTGGTAAAAATAGCCAATAGAATTCATTATAACACAGTCACTAGTGATAATAACCAATAGGATTCATTATAACACAGTCACTGGTGATAATAGCCAATAGAATTTCTTACAAAACAGTCATTGGTGGTAATAGCCAATATAATTCATTATAACACAGTCATTGGTGGTAATAGCCAATAGAATTCATTATGACACTGTCATTAGTAATAATAGCCAATAGCATTCATTATGACACTGTCATTAGTGATAATAGCCAATAGCATTTATTATAACAATGTCATTAGTGATAATAGCCAATAGCATTCATTATGACACTGTCATTAGTGATAATAGCCAATAGCATTCATTATGACATTGTCATTAGTAATAATAGCCGATAGCATTCATTATGACACTGTCATTAGTGATAATAGCCAATAGCATTCATTATAACACTGTCATTGGTGGTAATAGCCAATAGAATGCATTATAACACAGTCACTGGTGATAATAGCCAATAGAATTCATTTTAACACCGTCACTGGTGATAATAGCCAATAGCATTCATTATGACACTGTCATTAATGATAGTGAATTAACTCATTGCTCGGCATATTAAACTTCTTTTGGAAGGCAAGTTTCACTGAGTCAAAACACTCAAATATGAACAGAATGATTATATAACAAACCTAACCAATGATAAATATTTAAATTGTCAAAATAATCATATGTATACATATAGATATACAATAGACGCTCCTATAACGTATACCTCCTATAACGTAAATTCCAAATAACACAAAAAATTTATGTGAAGCTTTTGCTTCCTACTACGTAAAAAATTCCATATAACGTAAAGTGTCAAGTCAGGCGAGTTTTCAAAATCAACTTGAATATTAGTTTATTTCGCCGCACTTGCAGAAGAAAATGCGCCGTGCGTTTAGCGTTATATCTATTATAAATAATTTTTGCAACATTCTAGTTTGTCGTAATAGATCGTTAAATGTGTCAGCAAAAAGGCGAATAGGATAGCTGCGCAATTGCTTATAAATACAAAGGCGATCGATTAGTGCAGGTGTTACAGCGTCGGTCTACCAGTCTTAATGTCACGAGTTGAAGTATCGTCGAAAATTATCGTTATCCTAACCTTGACCCCTGAATAGTGATAGACGACAACAGGTCGAACTGCTTTTTATAGTAAAAAAAATGATTTTGTTGTTTTGCCTTATTATAGATGTACAAAATATTTGTTATTAGCTTTACGTTGCAGAGTAGACTTTGCTGTTAGAAAAATAAGCAAATCGTTGTAAATGAATTGTATAAATGCAATTATGAATGAAAAGAAGTATAAATGTATAAAATTTTAGCATTTATAATTAACAAATTTGTAAATTATAAATGTTTATAAAAGAATAGAAGAATTTTTTTATAAAAATTTATAAAAGAATTATAAATGTAATGTGCAGTCCCTATCAACTTGTTGTAAATTTACCGCATTCATGGTCTATAAAACCAGTGAGATTGATCAAAAATAGGAGAAAAGTTGTTGATGCAAACCAATAATTCTGCAGTTATGGTACAGTCCACAGTTTAAAAAAGAGTTCAATTCGAGGTTTTACGATATATTACAGATGCAAGACTGTTGTTGACCTGTATACTGTGTTAGATTACTGTGTAAAAAAAGGTTTACATGTGTTCAACGATAGCATCTACTTCCACAATTTGTAACTGACATTCTCACCTTTGCTTGTTTCACAATTATGTTTGAGGAAGAAAACTATGATATTGTTAGATGCTTTCGTGCAGACATTGGTTAGATCAGAATGGTTATTCATTACATTTCTTAGACAGTACTAACATAATGACAGGTGTATTTCCAAGTTTCTTGTTTGATAATTCTTTTTTTAGAAGTGCGGTTCAAAGAATTGAAGCGTCTTCTTCATCAAGAAAATAAAAAGGATGCATAGTGATTCAAATCTAAAAATATTAAGATCCATTAACTTACAGCTGAGTGACAAAACATGGAAGCTGTCTAAATCTTAGGCTACAATAACTCAGACTCTAATATTGAGTGCGACACGATTAATAGAGACAATGAAAATTGGCTTCTGCTAATTATAATACATTCTATCAGAAGTAGAATCTGTATATGATCTATTTGATTTTAGAGAATTTTTTAAGTGATTTTTTAAAAATCCACTGTCAGCTCAATAATACAGTTGAACCTCAACATACCAAGTTCATCTGTTCTGGTATTTACTTTGTATGTCAAACCAGTCACATGCTAGACCGCTGAATGCCCGGCGTTGCCCGAGTAATAAAAAGAATCTTTGCACAAAAAACTATTTTCATTTAACATATACCGTTCTAACTTTTAAACTTCATATTACGAGAAAAGTGTTTTGGGCAGTTTGAATAAATTGAAAAAAAACAAAAACAATAAAGGTGTTCAAATGTGAAATAATTAGCAAGTGATGGCTAGATAGTCTGTTTTGCTACAATGACAACAATAAAAAATGATTGGATAATGATACAATTATCACAAACCGAAAAAAATAAAATTATGAATATATTTAAATAATAATAACAGTTACTACTTGTAAGTGTGTATAAAAAGGTTACTGTTGAAGCAGAAGTTCGTTGTATTCAAAGTTTTGATGGACAATACTGGTACCTCTCGATACTGGTACCTCTCGATACTGGTATCTCTCGATACTGGTATCTCTCGATACTGGTATCTCTCGATACTGGTACCTCTCGATACTGGTACCTCTCGATACTGGTACCTCTCGATACTGGTACCTCTCGATAATGGTACCTCTCGATACTGATACCTCTCGATACTGGTACCTCTCGATACTGGTACCTCTCGATATTGGTACCTCTCGATATTGGTACCTCTCGATACTGGTATAAACGTATAGCAGTGAAACGCATAAGGGTACTTTGTCTTTGTACTTGATAGAATTAGCTATCGCCCTAAGAAGAAACCGGAAATAAGAATGTAACGAGCCATTTGAAATTGAAACAGCACATTTGAAAACTACAAATTAAAAAAGTAGGTAATCGACTTTGAAATAGTCTTTTAAAAAATTTCAAAAAAAAAACTAAACCCAAAATGGATTACTAAATAATAATAAAAAGGACATATTTAGTACAATCATGATAATGATTGATAAAAATGATAGATAAGAATGGCTTACCTTGCGCGTTTGTTTGTCGACTTGCAGTTTGAAAGTCACGTGTTCAATCATCAGTGAAACAAATTTTATCTTACTAAACCTTTATCGCTATATCTACACATGGCAGACCCTCACATTTATATATAGGCTTTTAGAGTGAAGCAAACATTCTTGTAAGAATACATTGTATTTACATGTAGCTTAATTCTTATCAGCATGCGAAAACAATGATGCTAGCGTAAGAAATTACATAAAACCTTAAAATAAATTCACTTCATAAAACAATGTAAAAATAAATATACTGTACAAGCTTAAATTTTATGTAAAAAAATGAAATTAGTACAATGATAATTAGTAACTTAAGGTTTATATTGGTAGCTCATTTAACTTAGTGGCACATTAACGGAGAAGCGCATGCAGCAGTGCGCAAGTCAGTGATGTAGTGAGTTATATAAGAACAGCGTAAATTTGACTTGCTCTACCTCAGCTTTATGTATATTTTCAATAATTTTTGTTTCATTTCCTTCCATCTGCTTTACTTTAATATATGAAGCTGTAATGTTTAAAAAATTTTGGACCTTCTTTGTTGAAAGGAATAATTGCTCAGTTTTTTATCTTATCTTGACCAGCTTCTCACCTGATCCTGCTTCTAAGAGAACTCTGCTCTCTAGTTTCAGCTGCCTCTGGTTTAGGAGGATTACAAAATTTTGTGGGTGTCAGGGTGGCCTAGTGGTAGCATCTTTGACTATCAACCATGATGTTGGTGGTTCAAGTTCTGCTTAATGTCGATCTGATAAAAAGCTCTCAGTAAGCTTTCAACCCTAAATTGCTGGGTCTTTCAGATCTAGACCATAACTTGGAGGCCCCGTGTACCACACTGACAATGTGGGCATGTTAAAGATCCATCTCTGTCCTTTGCACATGGGCAAGTGAAATGGTTACCTGGCTCAGTCAGACTGGACGTGTTGCCAATTCCATTCCTTCAGGTTAATCTGACAGATAGTGAGAACACGGCCACTTATTCTCTACCATACTGCTTGACCTAAGCATGCATTGCTAAGTTGCAAGTCACTGCCGATTTCGATGGACAGCCAAAAAAAGAAAATCAATTTTTCTTCATTTTGTGCTTGAGACCTTCTCAGTATAATTTCAAAGTTTCAAGTCAAGTGTAGTACCAGATCCGTGAGATATCACTGAAGTATTGAGGGCATTTCAAACTGTCTGAGACATGACGAATGTCTGCTAACAGCAGATTAGTTGTTTACATAACACACTGATTGAAATTCCTAATAATGAAAGCTCAGAAATAGACTCAGATAGTGATCCTAATGTGTCCTTCTAATCCGATCATTTATACTAAGTCAGAGACACTAGGTTATACTAGGTTGTATACCTACTATACCTACTTTATACTAGGTCAGAGCTACTAGGTTATACTAGGATGTATACCTACTATACTTACGTTATACTAGGTCAGAGCTACGAGTTATACTAGGTTGTATACCTACTATACCTACTTTATACTAGGTCAGAGCTACTAGGTTATACTAGGATGTATACTTACTTTATACTAGGTCAGAGCTACTAGGTTATACTAGGTTGTATACCTACTATATACTAGGTCAGGGCTACTAGGTTATACTAGGATGTATACCTACTTTATACTAGGTCAGAGCTACTAGGTTATACTAGGATGTATACCTACTATACCTACTTCATACTAGGTGAGAGCTACGAGTTATACTAGGCTGTATACCTACTATACCTACTTTATACTAGGTCAGAGCTACTAGGTTATACTAGGATGTATACTTACTTTATACTAGGTCAGAGCTACTAGGTTATACTAGGTTGTATACCTACTATATACTAGGTCAGGGCTACTAGGTTATACTAGGATGTATACCTACTTTATACTAGGTCAGAGCTACTAGGTTATACTAGGTTGTATACCTACTATACCTACTTTATACTAGGTCAGAGCTACTAGGTTATACTAGGCTGTATACCTACTATACCTACTTTATACTAGGTCAGAGCCTATTGCTGTTGCTACTGCAAACAAAAGAATCATTGTTTCTTCCGTTATCTCCAGAAAGTCACTTTTTGTGTTTGAAATAAAATTTATTCACTCTCTTTGATTTTTTTTCTTATATTTCGCAAGGTTAGAGCTGCAAAATGATGTTCAGTTCAAGAGGAATTGTGCTCTCCTGTGTGCTTTCACAGTCGATTAAAAGATGTTAATATGGTCTAAGATTAGGGGTTCTGTTTGTATTTACAAGATTTGATTTCAAAGTGTTAAGACTTATTTGCGTTAGTTAATTTGGACAACTGATTTCACCTAATGCTTCCTTTCCTATTGACGAATGCAAGAAATGAATCTTCATTCTGTTTCTAAAGGTTATTCACTGTGTTGATTTGTATGGTGTGCTGAGTATCTAGTTTTTATCAGATTCACTGCTGTTTAGTATTACTCAGATGTTCTATCTGAAGATTTAAACAATTTGGCAGCCACTAGTGATAGCACAACGTTTGACTAGCCCAAATCTTATCATCTAAATAGTTTTCAGTCGATGTAAGCTACTATGGAATTCTAGGTTCATGAATTCTTGATTTGTTGCAATTATACAAGAAGCTATTTGCCTTATTCGGGTAAATTTGTTCAATTATCAGCCTTGTTTGAGACCGCTGCAAATCAGCCATATTAATGCAAATTATTGTGCCTTACGCATATTTATTGCGAAGAGTGCGTGAAGATTGTTTTTGGAATGCTACTGGAGGGCCTTAGCTACCAGTGCGTACTATTGGTGAACCACAAAATGTGAGAGAAAAAAATTGGTTCACGCCATCGGTCTTAAATTTTTTTAAACCATTGCATGACAATCTTTGTCTTCAATCGTATTAAAAGACCAGATTTCTGGTAGATTATCAGTATTTCACCATGGTCAAAGCCATTGTGAAATACTGTTGCTATTTTATTGCAATTAAACACAAGAGAATACATATCAACTCGCAACACCTAACTTTTATAATAAAAATTACCATTAGTTAACACCGCTAATTTTAATATTGGCCCACACCTGTTAAGTCTTCATACATACTGTAGCAGTGAGAAATTTGCACACTCTTTTAATAACAGTTAGAGTTAGATGGCAACATCAAAGTTTTGTGCCTATGCTGTGTCGATTCTCCAATGAATGTGTTGTCATAATAATAATAATAATGGTAGGTGCTGTTTCACAGAAATGCTAAGACATACTTAACGCTTTGGTTTCTCATCTATGTTACAATACTCAAGGAGTCTGTATGGCACTGCATCACCGCAGTTCATGTTTATAGAAAGTTACTTCTCTCATCAGCATTCGTACCCATATTCATGCAGTCATAATCTACATCATATTCCAGCATCTTCTACTCCAACGAATGATCTTTCTAAATTTTTGCATTTTTTTTTTACTTTACTTATGGTAAATGTTTATTTTACTTCAATTAAAGCTTTCAAGATTTTTCATGGTCTGTGTCCTCGTTTTTACAGGGCAGTTACAGGTTTTCAACTAATTTCAACTTACCGAATATGAACATAAGTGCATCTAACATTTAATTATTGTTAGATTAATTACTTTGACATTTAACTAATGCATACATCAACATTAATTGTATGTACTAATTAAATGCATGCAATTAAAATGTATGCATTTTAATTAATATATACGTTTTAATTAGAAACCAATAGAATATAATAATAGAACAATAAATAATTAGAAAAATATGTAGCAATATTTTCTAATTATTTTGAAAATATCATTGCTAGCTGCTTTAATAATCTTCTACCTAATATCTGTTTTCGTAGCAGAGAAAGGCATTTTAAAAACTTTGTCAAACCATTTATTTGATTTTAATAGCTAACTGTTGCCCTTTTTTGTTTTATGATTGTTGGATGACATTATTTGAAAAAAATTCAGTTCGAAATGAAATTATTGCCAATAATGTGATATATAATATAATACCCATTGGCCCCTTTCAGTTTTACTTTGACCTCGTATCATATCCAACCATATCTATAAAACTTGTTGACTAATAGGTCATGTTTCTTTACATTAATTTTAAATGTAGTATTTTATTAGTACCGTATTGTGGATATTCTTATCATACTGGATGCTGTTGATGGTCGTAACTTACTAACACCGATGGTCATAAGTCTTGACATACCATTGTTGTAGATGGTCGTACCAAACCATTGCTGTTCATCGTCACATCTTATTAACATTTAATGTTACCATGTCAATGTTGTGGATGGCCACATATTACTAAAATTGTTGACGGACGTATTTAACTAACATTGGTTTTCATATCAACCCGATATTGCTGATCGTTGTATCTCACTAACATTGTCGACAGTCGTAGCACACTAACATTGTCGACAGTCGTAGCACACTAACATTGTCGACTGTTGTATTTTAGTAACATTATTACATTTATTTTAGTCCGGAAGCAGAGAAGGAAAGCTACGAGAAAGGTGAGTATGATGCCCCACAGTGGAAAACAAATAAACCAGATTATCAACAAACAGGCGAGCCAAGCCACCGATATGAATGGAGGGATGAGTGGCGGCAGCGTGGTTATGATCGAGATCGCTATGGTTACTACAGCAGCGGGCCATATTACGAAAAATATGAACAGTATAGGTATGACTCATATGATCGTGACTCACACCATCGTAACTCTTATCATCATGACTCATCATATCGTCGTGACTCATACCGCCATGACCCATATCATCGTGACTTTCAATATCGTGACACAGACTCCTTCTACCGTCAAAAAGGCTCCCAATGGAGCGCCGATCGTGACTATTATCGGGATGACTACAGCCAGGCTCCGTCGAATGATGCAAGTTCAAATAGGGCTAGAACTAGTGGTTCATTAGATTCAAAGAACAGAAAAAGGCGCAGTGATGATCATACACCATCTCAAGATGAGCCAACCAAGCGGAATAAATCTAGCTGTACCTCGACCGGTATGGACGAAGGTGTTTCACATGCCAAAAAATTGAAAACCGACGATGGACAGTGAACTCAGAAGTGATTTTGTATAGATATAGTTATAAATTGTAAATTCCAAGGTTATTATTTATGATCATTCCTAGGTATTTTAAGACTTACGCTTTGTTATAGAAAGCCACATTTTATGTGTAGATTTCTGCTTTTAAAAACTGACTTATATTTGTACATATATTAGCATAAAATATATGCTAATTAAAATTAATCTACTACATTCGTAAAAGTGTGATAATAATTGCAGTTAAATTTGGTCCTTTGCTAGAGTTGTTTCTTTCTACTATTTCAGAGGGAAGCAATTCCTAATAACATATTATTTAAGGCAACACAAGAATTTTAGTACATATGCATGCACATACATATAATGTTTTATGTCACATTGGTTTTCATCAACAAAATGATGTTTTTCATTACATATTTAAAAAAAGAAAAGCAAGAAATCAGGAATTGTTGGGTGAGCTTAACAAAAGTGTTTTAAAAGTTGGTAATCTAATAGTATTGCAGAAGTGTTGGAATAGTGAATTGAAGGTTGTAGTAACTTAAAGTCCATAAAGGGAAATATATGATGGTGTATGTAGTATGTCAGGAAATAAACAATGTTGATCATGTGTGGAAGGATATATTCTGGGTGTAGTTTACGCAGGATTTTGAAATCTGCAACAATGAGATGCAAACATCATTATTCTGTATAGTTATTATATTATTATCATTATTATTCTGTATAGTTGTTAAGGCATAGCATAGGTTTAAAACTTGGAATATTGATCTAGCTGTGGTTAGAAATAACCATGCATGCCATTGAACAAGTTCCTAAAGATTCTGAGGGGCTCTGAATTTTTTTTGCAGTTGTACCCTTTAACAAATCACAATCTGGCATCTTTTCTAGAGTATTGAAATATTTTGGAAATTTTAGGGCAATTCAAATAATTTCAATATGAGAAACTCGTTAAAACACTTCATATCTGAAACCAGACACCGCCTCCAATGGAAACCACAGACCATGTCAGTCCTAACAACAGTCATGTCAGTCCCAATAACACTATACCTTACTTGTTAATTTTAGTTGCTGTGCACAGTCGAAACAGAATGCTTATAAATATAGTTCTGGTTGGAGTTTTAATACATTTGGTAAATATGTGTTAGGTTACAACTATTACTGTTTCAAATATATTAATTTTACTACCAGTGTTACTTCGCATTGTAAGCATTTTAATGACTAACTTCCATATTTGAATTTATAGGTAATATAATATATTGCCTATAAATTTAAACAGAAGTTAAAATATTATATAAAACAAATTTACTTATTTCAGAGTTGATGAACTACAATAAAATACAAATTAAAATTTTCCAATTCCAACAAATGTTTTATTTAATAACAGAATTATAAACAGGTGATGAAAGCAGGTAAGAAAACTTGAGTCTTGATTAGTCAAGTTGGAGCAATCCAAGTCAAAACTCTTGTACATTGCAATATTATGAAAAACCAGTTTGTTCTGTATCATATTTTACTGATTAGTCTCACTACAGCCATTTCTGGAGCAACATCAGTTTCAATTAGCTAGAGTTGACTTCTCTCCAATATTTGTCCCGTTATGGCAAGTGGAGTTAAATATTAACACAGAGATAGCAAGAAAGATATGGATACATTGTATTTTTAAACACTTACAGTAACCAACCAAAACATCCTTTACAATATCTCAGAACAAAATTATGTAGATAGTTGTTATTTGTGTTTTATCGGCACACATGACGATCACTCAGCACACTTGATTGGCAGAATACCAGTGAATATGAAAAGTGGTTTTGAAAAACCTAGACTAGGTCGGCCGACAACGAATACAAGCACCAAAGTTACCGAGTTGATAAATGACCGAGCTTTAAGAAATATTTGTCAAGGTCATATGCCATGCCGACTTCATTCTCAAAAACTTCAGAAGCAGTAAAAGTAAGGAAAAAACTAAAATCGGTTAAAAGGAAGTCAATGTTGGTTAAAAACATGTTTTGTACTTAGATATATTAATCAAACATTTTGTATTTTAGTAAAGTTATTTCATAGGAAGAAAATTATTCTATTCGAAACCGATAACTCGTTTTATGGTTCTATAAATATGTAGTGCAATAGAGCGAAGCATGATCTCCCAAGGATTAGCTGATATATAACTAGATACATCGTTAGCAAACTCAAACTCACAGCATGCCAACTAGTGTATATATTGCAAAACTAGTAGATATGCTGCAACCTGCTTAACATTGTAACTGGTAAGCAATCAAGTTGGATATACAATACATGTAATTGTACTCGGCAGGTAATTTGTTTCATCAACCTTCCTGCTAACTTTTTAAAAAAGACATGCAACGTTTTTCATGGATTCTACCAAACACGATTTCAATGCTCACTTTTTGTGTTCTTCTAACAAGTACCCTTTTCAATCACCTTCATCTCTATGCATATACACTAAATATTCAGGTTATGGCCTGTGCGACTTATCTCCACCTGCAACAACATTCAGCAGATTCAGTCTTGTTGACTCGTAAAGTAGATACTGCTTCAGAAACATTGGTAAATTTACTGTTCAACCTTATCAAGGCCCTCATAAGCAAATGTTCGACTCAGATGATGATCAAATCAAAAAAGAAACGCACGCACCAAAATTAATCGTTGCACTGGAAAACAAGTGCAATCGAGCACAACTGCACAAAGAAAGTGTAGATGATGTGCAACCCAAAAATAGATTCTAAGTTTTTTTGTATGTTTTTAGTACTTTTACATGCAGATTTTTTATACTTTGCAAATTGGTGCTAATTTGTATTTTAGTTTTTTATAAAACTCTTTGAAGTGTATTTTCTTTACCCTACCAATTTGTTATTATTGGTTTACTATCTAGTGCAACAATCAAACAGTATTGGACATTTTGAATACACTGGGAATACTCAACAACGAGGCCACAAATAAAACATTTGGGCTGCATTTACGTTCTTGCGCATGCACCTCCAAAGTATAACGTCAGAACAGTTGGTCGTAACTCAGATATTGAGCGTATATATAACACAGGCCTCAGCATGGAGCAGTGGGGTGTCAGATATGACACTTATTATTAGCATTTAACATAAGGCTATTTCTAGAAATGGAGCTATTTCTAGAAATGGAGCTATTTCTAGAAATTTCTATAAATTTAGACACCAATCAACCTTGTTATGAAATGTATGTTGTGCGAAACAAAAAGCTGTGTAAAGTATCAAATGATTTTAAATGCTGTCCTAACAAGAGATAAAATTAAATTATGAGCCTTCAAGAGGTGACATGCTGGTATGCCTTCCATCTGATTTGAACCCGATACACAGAACATGTGTTCAAATGTAAGTCATAGTTTCAACAGTTTGAGCTTGGAGTCTATCACCTTAGACGTTACGAGCCGGATGTTACTAAGGTGAGGAATGAGTGTGTTTCACCCTTCTTCGAAAATAGTTATGCATAAATCAGATGACAGGTTGAATATGCTAGTTAAAAATCCAGATACTATCAATCGCACAAGTCGCTCTACCAAAATTATTTAAGCAACTAAAAACAGGAGAGCTTGCTTTTAGTCAATCTTAAAACCGTTCGGCTCAAACTCAGCAACCTGATAGACTAATCTACAAGCAAAAGGGCTAATAGAACATCTTAAGTAAAAAGATAATATAATGTAGCAGTCCTCAAACACATCAACCCAACGTCTATGAAGGGAACAAGCGAACATAATACAGTCAAACATGGATAACTCGCCCACGGATAGCTCGAACACATGGTTAACTCGAACGGTTTCTTTGGTCCGCTCCCACGTAATGATAAATTGCTATAGATAACTCGAACTTAAGACTGTTAACTCAAACTCTTTTTTGCCCAACGGCTACCAAAACGGTTGTTATCGCTTTAGAAAATCACTTTATTCCAAACCATAGAGGTAGACCTCAACTTTTCGTAATTCATAAGCGTCGTTATTACCACCATCGGCAAAATATTTTTGTCAATGACTTTTCTAAAGGTTTGATTTATGCCAAACATCCGCTTAACGATCGCCCTTCGGAAGCAAGGGAAAGTAAGGTGATCTTTGCATAAACTTCAAGATCGGCAAAATTGATCGTGGGTAAAACGCTCAAAATAAAAAGATACGTCTTTTTTTTTAGCATTTCAACAACGATCAAGTTTTGCCAATGTCAATCTAAAAAACGTCCTGGCAATAACATCACCTCAAACAACAAACCAATCTCAAGTGATAGAAAAATCTCTATACTTTTTGATAAAAACGTTGATAACTTGAACGCTCTGATAATTCAAACACTTTCGCTCGGCCCCGTGAAGCTCGAGTTATCCATGTTTGACTGTAATTGTATTTATACGTATTGGATTTTCATGACGTATTAGTAACTGCCCAAAAAGCTAAAACCAGAAAAAACTTAATATTATTAATAATTATAATAAATCCTCATTCTTTTCAACATAAACTGCGAATTCAGCTAAACCGCCCCTTAGCAAAATACAACTCTAAACTGTTTGATTTGTTTTAACGAGCTGCGTAACAGTCACCAATGAAACATAAGTGTGTATCATTATTTTCTAAACTTCCGATTGCTTTTGACAATTTCCAGTTGATTTACTTCGGAAAGTGAAAGAAAGTGGTGAAGGTAGACAAATAAACATCACTGGAGTAAACGAAAACATGCTTAAGATTTCTATAACTAATGTTAGATCTGCTAAAGATAAACCCAATGATATTCACCCGTTGTCATACCAACCAACCTAATATTCTTTGTCTCTCTGAAAACTATCTTGATAGTACGATCACTAGTCGTTACATTAAACCCATAGCTAATAAGACAGTACATGGAACTGATAGCAACTCCCGTTGGAGAGGCGTTATAGTGGCAATGAATCGCATCTTGTTTCACAATGTTATAACCTTTACATTTAACACTTCGCCATTAGAAGTAGTGGTGGTTCGCGTTCCAAAGAATGATAAGCGCCCTCAAGAATTGGTTGTTTTGTCCCTATATAACACCCCTATTCATGCATCAAATTCAATTAATACTCTCAATGATATATTTGATTTTTTGGAGGATAATTTTCATAAGGCAGCAGTTATAGTAGTTGGCAATTTTAAATTGTCTGGCTTAAATTCAAGCCATGGCTTTGTTAAATAAGAGTGTGACGTAAAGATAGTACATTAATGTTTTTTGCACCTCATTTTCCTTTGAACAACTGAGTGAAAGTCCTACTCGTATACAGAGAAAAATTTTAGATCTCATTTTGAGTAATAGGTGTGATGATCTTGATTTAGAGGACCAGGTAGCCATCTGATAAAAGGACTAGGAAAAACCGCCGCTATACGCACCAGGAGACTGGGTTCGACTTCTAAACAAGAGAGGAATGAAAGGGGACAACCCAAGCTACAGGACAAATATGTAGGACCATACCAAGTCCTGAAAGCATCCCTGAACCACACCTGCTTGATAGAGCCAGGTCCAGTTTTCCGTGCAAAGCGAGAGCTACCTGAAGCTTCTTTATGTTTGCCCGAAGGAGATCGAACAAGCGCCTACTACTATAGACCCTGGAAGGAAATATAATGAAAAGGGCCAGAACAGGAAAGCAGGAGCTCAGGCCGAGTGTAACGCCGAGCTAGAACTAGTGAAACAAAAGGCAGGGATCTCCATCAATGCTGTGTTCAGTGAGGAGCTCGAGGCCCGGCTAAAGGAGCTCCAAAACAACTAGAGAAACAGAAGTGCGATGTTCCGAAAGAACCCGCCTGATTCAAACCAATTCTCTCTCTCGCCAGCCTGGCCTTTGAGCAAAAAGCACCTGGAGGAGCTCGGCATAATCTCTGACCGGCTCGGTTCACTCGGCAACTTGACCGATTTGAGGAATAGGTAAGGCTATCAATAGTGGTAGCCAATTCAAAAGAGCAGAAGTGTAGGAGGAGCTGGGAGATTAGTGCGTCAGAACCATTTGCTTCTGCAACCCACAGCGACTAAGTTCTCTCTCGGAGACACAGCAAATTTTTTACTACAGCGACCTCTACCAATCGACTTTTTTGCTATACTGTCAAGTTGGACAAGTCAGGTGAGGCAGTTCACTCTCTAGCTGATATGCTAAGCCCAATAAACTTTATGGAGATGGAAGAGAAGGAACTTTTGGGGGCTTGTTCAGCTCGGACGAGTAACCTGCATCCGTGTCTGAGAGCACAAGCTCAGCTATCTCAGATGAGGCAATGAGACACCCCAGTGACCAAGAAGGAGAGTGCTCTGGCGAGGTTGGCTCCCTGAACAAATCTGTTCCACACAAAAACACTCAGGCCAAATCACACCTGGTCGACACTCTATCTATCATTGACTAATTAACCCCTGCTCAAATTTTGCCTTTCAAGACGATGCCAAAAAGCCTGTCAATACCAACAGTGACGCCCTTGGAAATCCATGAGCGCCTGATTAAATCGAAGAGGTAAAGAGGGCTGCTGAGTTGGCCAAGCCAATTTGGATCTCTCGTATAGTCACCAGCCCCTGCTTGGACACCATCTAGGAAGCTGCGCATCAGATTAGAGAAGCTTGCTGCAGAACTCACACCAAGTGCGATATCAGTAGCAAGACATGAGAGTAGGTGAACACGACATTATGAGAGTCTGGCATCCGCAACGTATGTCACGTCACCATCAGCGCTCACAGGAACCCACAACATGTCATCCAGCACCTTGCTGTCTATGTGTGTCCCTGCCGGTATCAGTTTGTGGCAAGTGACCAAGTCATGTAATACCAGAAGGCACACACCGACTGCGAGAGCGGTGTTTACCTAGTCAACCGAGCCTGCTGAAAATCGTTTCTTTCAACTAGAGGCTGGCTGACCAACCTAACGACGAGGTAATGTATTCCCACAATAACTGCGGTCAATCGCACCTCTGGTGGGCTGGCGACCCAGTCAGCTGTGGCAAGCTTATTGACCCCAGACTGACCAAAAAAAGCAACATCGGAGCCCAAACTGACTCAGGGGACCTGGGTTGTTGCTGTAGGGCTGAGTCCACCCGAATCTTTCAAGTCCTAAACTGCTGACTTGCTCCCAAAAGAGAGGCTGGCTCGGGACTGATCAGGGCCACCTTTGACCGAGCCAAAGAGAGGCCGAGCAAAGGAACCCTACTACACGGGCAGAGTCTCAGATCGAGCGGTTGACCCACCTCCTCAGAGCCCCCTTGATCGATGACCGCCTTTACCACTGACGGGAGGTTTGCCAGATACTGGAAGAAAACCGGCGCTAGCACGCCTTGGCATACCGGACGGCCAACTTGATCAAAATTCGCCGGCTAAGGGAAGATGATCGGGTCTTCACCGAGTCCGAGGTCTGACGTCTCGAGTTTCGATTCAAGCAGCACTGGCTGTGGTCACAGCTGCTTTTTCCTCCCAGTGCTGAGTAGACAGCCGCAGGGTCTCCACTAGGGAGAAAGTGTGATGACAAAGCGCCGTGACTAGGGCTGGTCAAATCATCCATACAACTGACGCCGTAGCCAAGCCTCCGTACCACGACAGAAAACTCAACCGCAGGTGAGCCAGGTCAGTATGCCAAAACACAACAAAGAAAGATTGCAGAAAACGATAAGCAGGAGTCAGAGCCTATCACATGAAAAAAGATGATATAAAAGTGTGATACTAAGGAGCCAGAAAAGCTAGCGTAGTTTTTCTACATGATTATTTTTATTACATTGACTTTATGTATTCATATATATTTGTCAAATAAATATTTTTGTGGTTAATACACTCGGTATATTTATTCTTGTATTCTTTTGGAGAGCAAAGGGGACCGGCAGTTCCTTTACTGTTTTTCACCAACCCAACAACAATTGTGTGGGTGATCAACTTCTGTTAAAAGCAAAGGCTGAACAGGCTAGCTAGTGGATTGGTGGCAATTGAATGAAAAATTTATTTTGTCTAGAGAACTGATTGGATCGATTCATTGGAAGTCAGGATGGCTAAAGAATTGAAAAAAGAATTGTAGTGTTTTGCTTATTAAAATGAATCGATTCGTACCTGCTTTATGATGCCAAAGAGTTGGGAATTGATTTGGTAACTTTTTGATGAGCACTGAATTCAATCAGGTCATTTTTAAGCCTTAAAACATTTCTGAGCTATACTAAACAACTAGTCAGGTCATCTACATAAAAATAAACATATTCGATCAAGTTGTTTGCAGGGCTGAATGACTTATAAACACGTAAACAACAGATCTGATGAGCTGGAATTTCCAATTGCAAAATTGATAACAATTTAACCAGCGTTAACATTGTGATTAGTACGATTAGTATTATTAGCATGATTTGTATGCGTCTATACTACCATGTTTTTAATTAAGAATGGGATTTTGCTATTTATGACCTTGACCGCTTTTTAAAGCTTTGCTCAAAATCGAATTATGAAATTGTGCGTTTGTACGTTTATTCGCCCCGCTAGTTTACGCTCTTTGTAACCACCTTCTTTACGACTAAACAGTGTCGTATAGGGACACTGTACCAGTGTCGTATAGGGTCGTATAGGGCCAGTGTCCCTATACGACACTGACTGCGACTAAACTGACCGCGACCGCAGCGGTCAATTTTTACGTGGTACCCCGTGACGCTAGATAAGGTTTGCAGCTACGCATATCAACAATTATGTTAATATTGTTTTTAACATTGAAAAGGTTGCGAAACGTAGGGGTAGGGAGGGCGGCAACGCTATAACGTTTAAGAATTATAAAATGGACGAAGATGAGGAGGAAAACTCTATCAACACACAATCATTTACTGATACTGGTTACTGCGAAGAAGCCAGAGATCCGCATGCGAACACCTTTGCTCATTTGGTCGTCTATAAGCGCCGATGGTGGATCCTATTCGTCTTCTGTTTTTGTGGATTTACTCAAGGCCTGTTGTGGGACACTTTCTCACCTCTGCTAGATTCTATGCTAATAGCATATAACTGGACAGATGCTTTCGTGGCGAGTTTGGTTGCGTGTTCTGATGGTGGTTTTGTGATCATGGCATTTCCTTTAATGTATTTGGTGGAAACCAGAGGTGAGAATTAAGTAGCATAACCTTCTTGCATAGTTTCATACACATTTTTTATTTTGTGTCTGCAATATCATTATTTTAATGTATACTTTGGCTTTTAGTATTTTGCTTAAGAGCGTTTATATGTATATGTACTGTCTATGTGGCCTCTTAATTAAGGATATGCTGGCTGATTACGAAGGGAGACAATTGTGAAAGCTACATTATTCTTAATCCAAGTTGAAAAAAAAGAAATAGAGTTGTACTTTTAACAGATTTGAGAATGGGGATGATTTTGGCCTCGTCACTTCTGGTATTGGGAATGGCATCATGGAACATTGCCCTACTAACAAATCAGCACTGGTTAAGTAACTATGAAACATTAGCAGAGAGTTGCTTGTTAAGAACCATCATGCCTGGGCTAACAATTGAAAGGCTGAAATGTAGTATTCCAATGCAGAGTTCTAATTTCCACTGTACTTAGTATCAATATCCAGACAACGAAGTATCCAATATTCAATACTTGGCATCACCCTTTTCAATATCAAACATCAGTATCTGTACCTATAGGTAAAAATCTTGCACTTGTGTAACCTTTTGAAGGCCAAAAGGCGGGAGTGTCAGTGAGAAGGTCTACTTATTGACTTTAGCTCCTCTAATTGACCTCAGTTGGCCTAATTTACCTTGGCTGACCTTCAACTGAACTTATTAACTGACCTTAGTTACTGTAATTGACCATCCTAATTGACTTTAATTTACTTTAGATAAACTAAGGCGTGTACGACATTTCTAGTCGTTAATTCATATATATTCAAATATTCAAAAATATTTTCAAATGACATTGATAACTTAAAAGATACCTAAAAACAGTTACATGTTTTGGAATTATATATAAACTAAATTATAAATATATATATAAAATATATATTAAATAAATTATATATGCTGTATATTGTTCGAATAGCCTACAATATATTATGCAGGCTGTTTGCTATTGGGTCCCTTTGTAATGGCATTACTTCTTGCATCAGCACCGCGGCAGCACCTTTGTTGTCCGCTACCTGGTTTCCGGCAACTGAGAGAATCACAGCTACTGCTTTTTCAGCAGCATCAGTATCTCTGGGCAGCGGTCTAGCTTTTATAACAGGTACATTTTATGCATTCCCGTAGCCGTTCCCGTAGCCATTGGGCAAATAACTGTTCGAGTTAATGATGTTGAGGTCGAGTTATCTAAATCAGTTTATCATTGCTTGGGAACGGACCAAACAAATCCGTTCGAGTTAACCAAGTGTTCGTGATAAAACTTTACATATTATCCGAGGGCGAGTTCTCCGAGTTTGACTATACTTAGCCGCCAAAAATTCCTAAAAAGTTGGGGCGGCTCAGCCGGCCAGCCGCCCCAGGGAATACGGGCCTGACACTTAATGTATCTTACCTTTTATAACGGATACACTTTATGGCCCTTTATGCATTTTACCTTTTATAACAAGTACACTTAAAGCATTTTACCTTTTATAACAGGTACACTTTATGCATTTCACCTTTTATAACAGGTACACTTTATGCATTTTACTTTTTCATGTAATTTTTGTTTAATGAAGTATAGAAATGAATTCTATTCTAAATGATTCGCTGCGACCCTTCACTTTTCCACACTTGAGAGAATCAGCCACTTCGAGTTAAGAATAAAAGTGCCTTTAATCCATAATAGTAATGATTTAAATAAAGTTAAGCTCAGCAAAGAACAGTATCGTGTGCGCGCTCCCGTTGATGTGTGAGGCTTTTTTATACTAGAGGGCCTGCCCCTCCAACTCAGGTACTGGCTGGTTTTTCCTTTTGCAGGTTGGCTATTGTCTGCTTCTCAGTCTGACTGGGCCAAATCGCCTGTCGGCTGGCATTTCTGGTGCCGGGTTGAGAGCCGGCCGGCCTCTGCCACACTAGATTTAATTTGTTTGCCACCATTTTTTTCAGTTGGTAGACAACTCCTTATCAGTAAAGTGAGCGGATGTCGGGTCTTCGAAACTGTAAACTGCTCTTGGCTAATCCAAAGAGACTTCAACATGTACATTTGTTGTGGCTCTTGGCATATCACTGGTTCAATCGAAATACTTTCAATGAAATAAAAGTTTAATTCAATAAAACATTTTATAGAACTCTTTTGATAACAGGATTTAAAAACATCATTTTTTACTCTCAAGAGTGAAAACAGTGGTTAGTCTATGCTGCTGTCAGCGTTGTTCCTACTTGCAATAATGCCTTTTCTCTAGCACACAACTAAGTCCTACGTACTTTCATGCTTATACCAGTAAATATGTTCAAAGTATTTAACTGGTTTCAAATTTATGATGCAAGTTAAATTATGCATGCAAGCATGTCTACCATGTAGGGTTGGGACAGAAAATTTTATTTTTTACGTATGCTATGGCAAGTAAGTAGGGCAGCAGCTAAGCCTAAGTATCGCGCAAAAAGGTTGAATGTTGAACACTTTGAATTTATTTTGGAGTAATGCTCTCATGAAGGAAATCTTTAAAATTTGGTGTGCTTGCTCACAAACATTGACGTCGTTACATTATATACATAAGGTTCCAAGAATTACCAAGTCCCACGGGCTGCTACTACTCATTAATATGCAATGTTCTTTACTCCTGTGTTATTAAACCGTTTATGTCAACTTGCAGCTAGCTTTCGTAGGTACAAATCAAAGATCATTTTGTTATTTTTTTCTAAAACCTGTTTAAATATTGTGCAAAAACAAGACCCTAGCCAAGGGAAGCCCATCTAAATTTAGCTTTTGTATATAAGATGGAACAAATGTTAGCTTGTTAGAGTCTTGCATCATTGTAACTCAAGGACTAGTTGCATAAGAACTTAATTGTTATTTTCTGCCATTTTTAGGTCCGTATATCGCTGGAAATGAGGTAACTGCTGACGAGGTGAAAAACAAGAATGATTTTAGGCCAGGTATGCTTGCTGTGATTGGTTAGTGCCAGGTATGCTTGCTGTGATTGGTTAGTGAGGTGGTTCTTCGCTAGCTATCGTCATATGTACTAGACGTTTACCTGTTCTACTAGTTGTACTAAAAACTAACAGCAAATAATGGTTTGTTATTTGAGCCGGTGAATAGACCTAAAGACGTAGCTAAGTTGAAATATGTTTCCATAGACGCATTCACCTGAGTTTTAATATCAGGGTAATGATGTATGCTATTTCTATTCCTTTGTGCCAATGCTGTGGCATTATTTTCGTTTAAAATTCTTTCCAATACCACTTGACCTTTTTTATATACATGTAACAGTAGTTAATAACTATCTAAGTATATCTTTAGATCCAAATTTAATCAATTTAAGTTTGTGGCAGTTTGATGCACTGTTTGAGGAGTTGTCTTCTCTACTCTATATTTTGATTTGGTAGTTGTTCTAATTAAATGACATACATGTATAAATATTGTCACTTGCTGATTACCTTGTATTTATTCTGTAGAGTTTGTTGCTGACCTGAGGTCAGGAGTACAAAAAGTTGTTTATTTTGGTAAGCCTTTGTATGTTGATGTTATTTCTTTGAACTGGGGCTCTGAGTCTGTTCAGCTTCAAATGTCTGTGTAAGTCTGTGATTCTGTGCAACTCTATAACTGCGTAACTTTATGATTTAATGTAACTATGATTTTCTGTAACTCTATGACTCTGGGTAACTTTATGACGCTCTGTAACTCTATGATTCTTTCCCTGTAACTCTATTGCTCTGTGTAATTTTATGACTTGTGTAACTACGTTTTTTTGTAACTATGACTCTGTGTAACGCTATGACTCTCTGTAACTCTATGGCTCTGTGTAACTCTATGGCTCTGTGTAACTCTATGGCTCTGTGTAACTCTATGGCTCTTTGTAACTCTATGGCTCTGTGTAACTCTATGACTTGGTGTAACTTCATGAATCTGTTCATATCTAGGACTCTGATTAACTATAGGATTTAATGCTATCCTTCAGCATTCAATGAACTTGTTGAGCTGAATGACTCCCATTTTTATTTTAGACACAGCTGTAGCCGTGATGAGTATAGCAATGATAACCATTTACTTCCCACCCAAACCTCCTAGGCCTCCGAGTAAATCTCAGACAGTTGAAAGAGAAGACTTCTGGCAAGGACTGAAACACTTGGTTACGTAAGCACATCTCTTTTTCATCAAATACAATGATGGTAAAGTATTAATATAAGTTATTATTTTACTAATTTTGGTTTTCAGATAATTTACGTATTTAAATTTAGTTTTTTTGCATTATTTTTATGTAATGCATTTGGTTTAATATTATATGTAACTATTTTAAGTATTCATCATGGTTTTTGGGTTCAAAAACTTACTAGAGTGGAGGATTCACTTTGTACGTCAAGGTTTGTCTGTTTGTTGATTAAATATACATGTACTTATAACTTCAAGCAAGGAAAGTAAGGATACTTTTGAATATATACACATACATGTATATTATAGCAATATAGGCTGCATAAAGTACAATGCCACACACAATAGTTGGAACGCATTTGTTTAACAGGCTGATTTAGACCAATATTGTTATTTGTTAAAAATTTATTATAAATTTTTATTATTTATTTTTATTATTTAATAAAAATTTGTTATAAATTTGTTATTTCAACATATTAATTTGTTGTCTCTCATCTAGCGACTATAAATATATATATATATATATATATAAATATATATGGAGTAAATATTCATAGTACCTGAATAAATATGGAATATATATCGCTAGGGAATATCAATGGAGTGCTTTGACTCTAGAGAGTCCAAATCATCTAGTTTAACAAAGATTAACTTCCTAAAGTTAAATTTTAACCTTTGATGAAATTTTTTATTTGAACTCAAATTTTAAGATAATTGCCAAAAGTCACTTGCTGGAAGATTAATCATGTTTGTATGTAAATAAGTGATATTGCTATTGGACCCAATTATTGTTTAGGATCTGTAGAAAATTATGAATAAATGAATCTATAAAAATCTCTCTGATCTCAATGACAGGCTAATATAATTTAGTTTTTACCTTCAATTTTTTATGTTAAAGATTTCATAAATAAAATTTGAATTACTACTTCGTTGATTATATACAGTAAACTATCGACGTACGAACACTTCTCAACGCAAATCTTCTGATAATGTAAAATTTTAGCAAATTTTTATTTAGACATAAGAATTAATTTCAATATCTCATATCCACAATTTTTCAAGTCACAATTTTTGGAAGTGAAGGTGAAAAAACTTGCACAATGTTCACAATTTTAAAGCCTCACATATAATGTTAATAGAAACAATATTATTGTTATTATTATTATTATGGAAGGTGTGAACATTACTAATTATATGGAATATATAAGAGTGCCGAATGCTGTGTTAGGAGTTCTACAGTTTCCGCACAACATTATGAATAACTTATTGTTTATTTAATATTTTGTCTACAGTCTAACAATGCAATATTATATACAGTCACACCTCATCATACGAGAATATCGAGATACGAGCAGAGTTTTAAACAAGTTTCTTCTTTGACATACAAGTAATTTTTGAAATAGGAGCATAAGATCTGGTTCACAATATGGCGCTTTATGGCCAAGAGCCGCGAGAGCCTACTTTCATCAATAACATCGCTCAGTTGTTCTGCCTGAAAAAAGTGTTATAAAAGTTGTTAATAAAAAATCATGACAGCAAAATTAAAGAAAGTTTAGTAAAATATGAAAACGTATCTTCGAGTGTGTGTTTGGTAAGCTAAATTCATTAAGCTAAATTTAAAGCTTCTGTTACATAGCATCACAAATGTTTAGTTTACTGAACGGGTTGCTGTCAAGTCTCTCAAACCACCACTAGTCGCTACGTGTGTCTAGAAAGTAAAAACTTACACTCAGACCCATTGCAGTTTGAAAGCACCTCAGCTCAAGAGGAACAATATGAAAGTTTACAACGAAGTCATGTGTGTTTTTGAAGTCTATCCATTGGTGCCTGTCCCTATACATAGCGTACAAAGTAAAGTATGTGAAAGATAGAAGTTAAGAAGCTTTATGTCGATGTGAAAACGTAAAGGTAATATGTAAAATCATAGAGGTACTATGGAAAGCCAATGAAGTACTATGTACAACTATTGAGGTACTAGGTAAAACCACAGACATACTATGTAAAACCATGAAGGTACTATGTAAAACCATAGAGGTACTATAAAAAACCATAGAGATACTATGTAAAACCATAGAGGTACCATGTAAAACCATAGAGGTACTACGTAAAACTATGGAAATACTACGTAAAACCATAGAGGTACTATGTAAAACCATAGAGGTGCTATATTTTCTGTGCAATAATTTATGCTTACATGTAACCTTGTTTGTGACTCGTATATCTTGGCTGAGTAATGAGCCTTTTGATCTGTAATCCCTGATCTGTTAGCGGCTGCTCTTTACAGAAAACTTGAGTTGACTAATATTAAAGAAGTCGATAAATTGAATGTATGTGTAAGTCACCAGACCTACAGGCATATGTGCACATAGGGTACATATACCTGTAGGTCTATGTACACATAGTGTACATGATATTTATGGCTATATAGCCATTCCATATAGCATAAATCAATCTTTGAGGGTTCTACCAGTTCCATCTTTCTCTTCAGCATATAGGGTCATAGGCAGGTCATATTTCAGCTGTCGGCAGTATAAAACTCTTTGTCAACTCAACTGACCTTCGACAAATGGGCAATTTTAATCAAATCGAGTCAAGTTACACCTCTTTGGTTCACTTGAATAGTTGGTTTTCTCATCCAAATAAATTAACTAACTGCTAACCAGGGCCCAGCACCACGATTAGCTACGCTACTGTGTATACGGGTCATTGCACCTACTTTCTTTCTGTTTCTAACTGTGCTGCACCTTGTTCTGTGAAATAAAACAAACAGGAGCAACACTCTACTGATTGAAGATTTAGAGTGCTGGTATGGCTAGAGTTAACTTACACCTAGTAGATGTTACGTGTCTCTTTATATTTTGTGGTGTAAATAAGCAGCATCCTTGTCTTCGCTGTCAAACAGCTCGTTCTTTTTATATTCACTTTGATTACCTGCTTTGCTGTGTGAACACAAACCTTGATAAAACACAAAATATTTTACTTTATATGAATAAAATACAAGCCCATTTTAGTATTAGTTTCAGCCATTACTGCTAACAAAGACTAACAGGTTCACAGGCTAACAGGTTAGCCTGTGAACTATTAAATACAGTGTTTATGAATTCATTAGTTATAACTTTAGTATAAAGAATGATTATCTTTTTTAGGAACTCGCAGTTTTGGATTCTAAATGTAGCGTACAATGTACCGAATGGAACTATTAATTCCTGGTTGCCACTTGTCTCAGCAAGCTTTCTATCTCTTGGTGTAGGAGAGGTGAGTGTTTATTTAGAATGTTCATTTATTTGTCTACCTTCACTTATGGAAACACGGGGAAGGCACTTCAGTTTAGACAAATTATTGAGTGCCAAATATTGTTGATTGATGAAGCAGTTTATTCTGTTGTGTACGTTTATCAGATTATCAGAAACATGGAAAATGATAAATTGCGGTTTTGTTCTCATGAACTTTTAAGATTTTGAAGGTATCACCGTCCCTTTAACCTAATTCTGACTCTACGTGAAGGAATATCAATGGTTAACAAATATTGGGCATATTATGAGTTCAATAAATTATTTATTTGCATCTTTATAACCTCACCAATTATTGCTGTGAGAGACGTTTCCATATTTTTGCGTTTCTGTAGGTACACGCACTGTATAATATATTTATTTTGCACTTTCAGTTTTCATTATGCTAAAGATTTCATAATCAATGTCTAAAGTACTAGGTTGATTGCACACTGTCAAACCTCAGCTTACGTACAAATATAAAAAAATTAAATCTCAAGCTATCTCTTGCATATGGGACTAAAGCTATTATTAGGTCTTATGCTTTTCGACATTTTTGTAGTTTACATTCATCATAAATACCAGCTCCGTTTGAGATATTCTCCGTTCAATATGATGTTACGCCGTACATGATGTGTTGCTCAAGGTATGGGTAATGCCATTTGTTTTGTCATTTGTAATTCGGATGTCAGTTTAGTTGTACAAACGGACATCCGAATCCGATCTTTGGTTCTTATTTCTGACTTGTAATAAACAATAGTTTTGGCTCCAATCATGTGACACGCTTTGTCAGTATTTATTGTCATCACTTTGATTTGTTCCTTGCCACAGCGTGGCTTATAAACTAAATGGCAATATGTATGATCCTTTCCTATACAGGTGACAGCAGGTTGGATTGGATTTGCCTCTTTACTCTCTTCCTGCTTTGGTGCTGTACTTGTCTCAGTGATCGCGGATTGCTTCAAAAGGAAGATGAAACTTTTTCTCATCCTTTTCAATTTCATATCTATGGTGTTAACTGGTATCCTCATGTGCATACAACTCCGTCTTATTGAGGTTCCTTCAAATTTACTCATCCGTAAGTTGAGCCTTGCAGTCCAAGTGCAATGAATGTTCTATGCTCATGAAATCAAACTTGTCACATTTTAATTATCTATATATTTCTGTAAACAACCAATTTGTCTAATAATTGTATCTATAAAACACATTTATGGCTAGTATGGTGGATGGCTTTAGATGCCTGAAAAATTTTCACATTTGGTAATACCACTCAATGATTACCGCACTTTCGTACCAAAAGCCGAACTGTTGCAGGTACCACTTTTTGTCTAACAAAGTCAGCAGGGTTGCCCAGTTTTTAATTTGTGCGCTCTGGTGAGAGGCAGTCATTTTTAGCTAATCACTTGTAAACATTGGTAGCTGTCCTTATGTTTACGCGCAGAGTAAGCAGCGACTAGTCTGTTAGGTCTGCTAGTCTAGATATGTTAGCATATGGTCACTTTATCATTTATGCATGGTGATTGCCACTGATTGCAGCGATTCTCTACCTGCTATGCATCACCCTGGCATTCGTTATCAATGGAGCTGTTCCACTTTACTACGAGTTTGGTTGCGAGATCGCGTATCCGGTTCATGAGGGTCTCTCTTGTTCCTTCATCTCAGTTTTCAGCAACTTGATTGGCATGATCTTCTTCCTTCTTTTTCAGTTTCCAGAACTAGCAGATGGTGAGTTTTACATTGTCACACATCGTATTATCTATGGCTAAGTTTTTACCAAAACTTTCTAACGGATGGATGAATGCTGGACAGACAAACATTGAGAATGCCCGGGTAATGTTGAATGCCCGGCGTTGCCCGGGTAATAAAAGTCTTTGCACAAAAGATTTATTTTAATTTGACAAAGCAACATTTACCATTCTAACTTTCAAACTACATATCATAAGGGAAGTGCTTCGTGTTGTTGAAATGAATTGAGAGAGAAAATAAAAACAACTGTAAAGGTTTTCCAACTTTGCCAAACAAATGTAACTTTCAAACTTCATATCATGAAGAAAAAGTTTTATGTAGGACAACTAAATTGAAAATAAATAAAACAATTAAAGATTTTCAAACAATCGTAAATTTCAGATTTCATAACTTGAACGAAGTGTTTCGTTGAAATGAATTAGAAGGAAAAATAAAAATGTAAAGGTATTTAAATGTAAATGTGAAATCATTAGCAAGTAATGGCTAAATATAGTCTGTTTCGCTACGATTACAATAAAAAATTATTTGGTATACTATTATATGATTTCAGTTCGTTTCAGTGTTGGCATGCAAATATTGGCATGTTAATTTTCTACGAAAATATCATAGGCTATAGACGTATATAGAGTGGTATAGAAACCCATAGTCATTTTCTAATGCAATCACCTCCTGGTAAAAATCATCATCATTAAAAATAGTACCAAAGTACTATGTTAACCTTAGTAACTGTAGGTATCTACAATGACTTTAGTGCATTTTGTGGTTATGATCTGCAGGCCCAAGGTAATATAATATTACAATGTACTACGTGGAGAGTTCTTACCTTCGAGACAGCCAGTGTTCATAAACGCTGAATCTAACTTATATGAGTTTAGTTTACTAAACACATACTTGAAGGAAGTTTTAGTATGTATTTTAGTAAACTTCAAACTTTTGACCAAAATTTTATTATTTATTCGTTTGCGAATCGTGTTTATTATAATGGATACCGTATACGGATAACTTGCCATGGCGAGTTCAGCGACTTATATCTTTTAATAACGTATATAATCAATCATTACACAAATCGCCAAACTTCAAGTTTGAGATAAATTATTGTCGATTATGTGCGCGGAATAAATTAGCCCTAGCGAAAAAAAATGAAGAAGCATCGTGTTGCATATGCTTAGGTCCCAAAATGCTTACGAGGTATCGTTACGCGTTACGAGGTATGCGTACGCCGTACGCCTTACCGCGTTGCGAGGTATCATAACGCGTAGGCGCAACGCTAAAATAATAGCTATAGCTGGACAATCACATCTACAGATACACGAATACACACACAAATTTTGAGAAATATATATACAGGCAAACTCGGATAACTTAAACCTCACGGGACCGAGCGGAAATGTTCGAGTTATCAAAGCGTTCAAGTTATCAGAGCACTGTCACGAGTCCATGTATTTATTAGTAGATACATGTACATATACAAACTATATATAAATCAAATGCATAGATGGCTTGTTGCAAATTAAAAGGCTTCTAATGTAAAGTTTTAAAAAATTTTTATCAGAAAGTATAGAGATTTTTCTATTACTTGAGATTTGTTTGTTGTTTTAGGTGATGTGACTGCCAGGACGTTTTCAGATTAAAATTGGCAAAACTTGATCGCTGTTGAAATGCTCAGAAGAAAAGAGATCTTTTTCTTTTGAGCGTTTTAACCAAGATCAATTTTTGCCGATTTTTCTGTAAGTTTATCCGAAAGTTACCTCGCTTTTCCTTGCTTTCGCTAAGCAGATGTTTACCTTTAGAAAAGTCATTAACGAAAATATTTTGCCGATGATGGTAATAACGACGCCCAAGAACTACTAAAAGTTGAGGTTTATATCTATGGTTTGGAATTAAGTGATATTCTAAAGCGATAAAAATCATCTCGGTAGCCGTTGGGCAAAAAACTGTTCGAGTTAACGAAGTTGAGGTCGAGTTATCTAAAGCAATTTATCATTGCGTGGGAACGGACCAAACAAATCTGTTCGAGTTAACCATGTGTTCGAGCTATCCGAGAGCTGGTTATCCGAGTTTGACTGTATATAGATAGATTGGATTACCAACCCGCGGTTGCAATCACCGTGAGTTTAAATCCAGCCAGCAGAGAGCTTTTAATTCCAAGATTTTAATAGATATAGCTGGACAAACAGACATCTTTACAGATGATGACAGACAATGACAAACCTGAGAGTTATTTATATAGATAGATTGGACTATCATTATGTCATATAACATGTTGGACTACAATTTTCGGTCAATTTCTGGTCATTCTTGCTATTTTACAGATACTCAATGGATGTTATGCACATGCTTTGGAACATGTGTACTTAGCCTTCCTCTTATACTCATCTTAAAGGAGAATTTCCATAGACTGGACCTAGAGTACTCTTCTGACACCCACCAAGATGGTATTAACGATGGGGTTACGAGCTCCTCGACTATCTCTGACAGCTGTACTAGAGAGTCTTGCTCCTCTGGCAGCGTTGCCAGAAACAGTAATGATGGAATTCTAAGTGCTACAGTAACATATTCCTGAGTTTTACTTCGCAATATTCACTTTTCACGTGTCCGTCTGCTCTAACACAGACTGCATGGTTGTTTTTAGGGTTTTTTAATGCACATTGTGGAAGAGAGAGTGGCATTTGTGTGCTGAAGGTGTTAGGACTTTTGTAGTACAAATACTTTCAAGTAATTCACAATGCAGATAACACGTGCTTCTGTTTACCTTTAGTATAAGCCAATAGAATTTTTTATGGAACAGCCAATGATAGTAAAAAAGTAAAGCTCGGTTTAATCATTTATTTTTATGTTCAAAGAAAAGGTCTTGTAATTTTATATAATTTAAAGTGCAGTTGTGAAGAAACAGTCAAGCTAACTTCAATCTTACAAATCACTTCACAACATTACATTAATACAAGTACAGAGAACTCAACGCCTGGTTGTACTGTTTATACGTGAGAATTTAGTGGCAGTTGATTGGTGGTTAACAAACCACTCAACAAATCAGTCTATACACTTCTTAGCACCTCCATTGTTGACAGTCTCCACATGATTATTTAGAGCAGTGGTTCCCAACTGGTGGTCCATGGACCCCTAGCGGTCCACAGGAGGTTTTGAGGGGGTCCACAGGCTGTTGCCAGTATTATTTTTTTCTAGTTAGTTATTAACAGCTATTCCTGTCTTATATTGGTTGGATCAATGATATAAACCCTAAAAGAATAGGCGAAGGCTATCATATGGGCGGGGTTTAATGATCAAGCTCTGTTGGGATTGTGCTAGCCTGGGTTTCGGGGCTAACGCAATTCTCGCGGGGTGGTCACGTTGCCTTGCTAGGTTTTTGGGTCTAGACTTTTATTACTTATGTGCTTCAATCTCTGGATAGTAACTGATTTTTGGTTAGTAGTACAAAACAGCAAAACCTGTAACCAGCAAACATGTAATTCTCTCTTTCCCTCTTCAATTTCAGCGATATATATATCGCTGAAATATACTAAAATCCACGGAAAATAAAACATTTCAACTTACCTATATCTACCAATTTTAAGATTGGTAAGGGTCTTAGTATATGCTTAAAGTTAAATATAATTTACCAGAAATCACCCGAACAACAGCCTTTTTCCCTAATTTTTAATTAATATTTCGCCACCTCTAATATAAAATGACAAAGTCTTTCGTCGTTGTCACATTGTTTGACCTGGCCAATAAGATGGGACAGTGGGCAAAGATGTGCAGTGTAGTTTTCATACTCTAAATCTAAAACCAAATTTGAGTGATTTCACAATGGCGACTATGCTCATGAATGCTTGTTAATGGCAGCTTACTGATCATAATTGTGACAGTATTTGGCAACTATATTTATTTGACAACAAAATGAAACCAGCAGGTTGGTAAAATAACCACCATTGTTCATAAAAGTTGTAAATTGTAAAAGTTGTAAAGTTGTTTTGATTTTGATCACGTGATCGATAGCTTTTGATAATTTAATTTTACTAAACATTGAGAGAACAAAGACAGTGGTAGTTTCAGCTGTAAATGTAAGTAAAGTATGACAATGCATATTGGGTATTTCAAATTTCAAGCTGTTCTATGTTGTTATGTACATGTATATATATAATATATATATAATATAATTTTAAAACATTTTTAGCATTGCCAGCAAAACAAAATATGACAATTCATATTTAGACTATGGGTTCACCTATGGGTTCACCTATGGGTTCACCTATGGGTTCACCTATGGGTTCACCTATGGGTTCACCTATGGGTTCACCTATGGGTTCACCTATGGGTTCACCAAAAGAAGAGAAACCTCAGTATGTGATCTGTCATAAGGTAATGAATGACTAACGATTCCATGAAGCCTGCTAAGCTAAAATTACATCTAAGTTCCCAACAACCTGATTTAGTGAATCATGACAGAACATTGTTTGAACGACAGGAAACATCCTTGAAGAAGATGAGGCTTTCTTCTGAATGAGCTTTTCAGGTAGCCCAGGACAACATGGTTGAAGCATCATATGCAGTTGCATTAGACATTGCATTACAGAAAAAAAAACCTTATACATTTGGGGAGCAGCTAATTAAGCTCTGTGCTCAGTAGATGGTGGAGCTCGTGCTTGGTAAAGTGGCCGAAAGAGAGATATCTGTGATATCATTGTCAAATAACACTATTCAAAGGCGAATAACTGAATGGGTGAAAACATCAAGAAACAATTGGTAGAGGAAATTCGAACGGCACCTTTTGGATTGTTTTCTTTTCAACTTGATGAGTTAACATATGTGAAATCATGTGCTCAGTTGTTGGCCTTTGTTAAATATGTCAACAATGGAAACATCAAAGAGGAGTTCTTTTTCTGCAATGCACTCAAAAAAACTACACAAGCTTCTGACATTCTTGACAAAGTTTCACAATTCTTTGAGACTGAAAAGCTGTCATGGGGAAACTTATGCAGCTGCTGCACAGATGGCGCTCCATCAATGTTAGGATCTGGCTCTGACTTCCATGCAAGAATGAAACAGCTAGTTTTAGATGTCAAAGGCGTACATTGTATGATACACAGACAAGCTTTGGCTGCTAAAACCCTTTTTGAATAATTCTCGGCAATCCTAAATTAGGTAATTCACATAGTAAACTATATCAAAGGCGGGTTCCTGAATTCTAGATTGTTTAAAGAACTATGCTAAGATATGGAAGCAGAGCATCGAGTTCTTTTATATCACACAAATGTTGGTTGGCTTTCCAAAGGAAACGTAACTGCAAGGACATTCAAACTACGAGAAGAAATTAACGTCTTTTGTGAACAGAACAACAGAGCAGAATTCGAAACATGGCTAAAGGATGAAGTTTGGCTGCTTAATCTGGCCTACTCGACGGACATATTCGACCAAATTAACAAACTTAATTGCCAGATGCAAGGAAGAAACACAAACATAGTCAAGTTCACAAATGCCTTGAAAGCATTCCTATGCAAACTTGAATTATGGAAGAAAAAGTTAGCTCAAGGTAATTTTTCTGTTTGAATCGCTTTCCTTGATTCTAGAGCCCAAAGATAATGAGCCTATTTCAATGCCTGAATCATTACAAAAAAGTAATATTAGTGTATATCTCACTTAGATTCTTTGGAGTCAGAGTTTCAGCACTATTATGCTGAGATGAGTGAATAAGAACTGAGCCTTGTCAGAAATCCTTTCCGCTGTTTTGCTGAAAGTGTACCTGATGAGCTGCAGGCAGAACTTATAGATTTGCAGCATGAATCATCTGCCAAAGATGTTTATGAAGATAAAACCATTGAAGAATTTTTGCCTTCCATGATTCATTCATATCCACAGACAGCCAAACACGTCCCTCGACTCTGCTCCCATTTGTGTCTACATACTTATGCGAGTTCGCTTTCTCCACCATTGTTGTTCTCAAATCGAAACAACGAAACCGACTGAGACTTGAAGACGACATGCGATGCGCTTTGTCAGCCATTTCTCCAAAGATTGGAAATTTGGTGAAAAACAAGAAGTACAATCCATCCCACTAAAAAACTGACTACTGAAAATTAAAAGTCAAAGCAATTTAGTATAGCCCTGCTTTTATAAAAAAAAATAGAAACATGTCAAATCTCCTGACTCTTATATTTTTCTAATTTATAATGTACGCCAATTTACAACGCATTGTTATAAACACCATATATTATGATGTTTATAAAGGGGTCCATGACTTTTAGATAAGGAGCTCAGGGGGACCATGGCTCCAAGGTAGTTGGGAACCACTGATTTAGAGAAACCCCTTAGTGACTAATGACAACAGTGGTATGGGTATCATAGTCCCATGTCACCAATGACAACTGAGGCACTTGCATCAGAGCCGCTGTCGCCAATGGCAACAGAGGCACGGGTATCATACCAACATGTGACCAATGGCAACAGAGGCACAGGTATCATACCAACATGTGACCAATGACCGTAGAGGTAGTAGTACCATAGAACATGTGACCAATAACAACAGAGGCACGGGTAAAATAATCCCAGTTCGCCAATGTCAGCAAAGCGTGTGTACTACAGCCCCATGTGGCAAATGACAGCAAAGACACAGGTATCATAACTGCATGTGGCTAGTAACACAGATACTCGTATCATAGCCTTATGCGCCCAGTGACAACAGATACATAGACATATCTTCATATGGCTAAAGGCAATGAGGCACTGCTATCATAGCTCTGTGTGGCCACTAACAGTACTAGGGCAATATTCATAGAGTAATCCGTGTCATTTTGAGTCACACCAATTGACTTATGAATTAGCTATACTTCTCATATAGATCATCATGAAAGCATGTCTTTTGGCTTCTCTGAACAAGCGTTTACTCGTACAATTGTAAAAATTTCACAAATTTTTGAAAGGCGTTGTTAACAATGTGTTTAAGATGATTGCTCTCATCGGTCAACAATGCTCTAGAATGCATTTGGTCATTATGCAGCTTCTTCTTACCTAGCTTTATGTATTTAGTCGAGGCTACATATAGGAAGTGATCACTCTTAACACCTTCAGTTTCACACAACAAACTACCATAGAAAAATACTTGGTACGCGCTGTAGTTTGGTGAGTATCAAGTATCGGTGTACTTTACTGCATCTACATGTATATATGTATATATGCATACTCTATATCTATGTATCTCAGTGTTTGTCTTTTTGTTAAACCATGTGTCCGGTTATAGCAATTAAAATATAGCAATGGAAAATCCATGCAGTACTGGATTTGATCTCAGGACCTCCAGATCTAAAGGTGATGAATTTAATCATTAAGCTACACAGAATACAATGGCTTTGTTGGGCAAATAGTCCTTACATTGGTTAAGATAATCACGCTTCAAGCACTTTCTTGGGGTTAATTACTAGCGCTGTTGAGCTTCACATAAAGATTTTTAAGCTGGCCCAACACACAGGTATCATTTTAGTAAAGATTTAGATTTTCAGGTAAGTTACTCAAATTCATCAGGTAATTATTCTATAACCCGTGCAACACCGGACATTTGTCTGGTTGTATGTAAGCATATATTAATATGCTTACATATAAGTGTACGAATATACCGGTATATACGGTATATGTTCGTGAAAATGTTCGAATGGCAAATGTTGTTGAAAGCAATATATATAGCTTTCATCAACATTTAGCTGGTTATTTTACGCAAGCCTTTCAATAGACCATATTGACAATAGTACCACATATGGTTGACATCACTCCCTTTAGTATAATGTACATTTTACCATGTGAGGAAACAAGCAGTAACCTACATTGAGATAAGATTTTAGCATACAATTAAGTTTAACTGCGGTTCAATCTGACTATGACCCCATAAACCTCACACTGTTGTTATAATATTAAAACTTAGGTTGTCAATTGACTTTGCTGAATTATTTGTACAAATAGAACAAAGAGTGTTAACTGGTCATTCATGAAAGGATGAAGAATTTTCTTCTTGAAATAAACATGAACATCACAAGTTGTCGAAGTGGTAGCATTTTTGGTTGTATAGCAGTTGTATTATTGGTTTTTCTAGAGACTAAGGGCATGTACTAATGATAGCCAGCTTATGTATGGAGTAGACCCTGGTATTAACTATAGAGGCAGCAGCTAGGATCATTGGCTAAAGAAATTCATGCGTAAGAAACCTTTCAAAATGGCTCAATATTTTTTCAATCTTCGAATTCAAATCAAATTATGCTTTTTGTTCCTCATGTGCATCTTTGATCTTTTAAGAAATGGTGTAAGTTAGAGAAGATGACTCCATAAACTCATAAAGTTTATTTATGGAATTATCCATTCGTGCTATAAAAAGTATCCAAGTAATTGAACATAGCAAAAAATAGATAATGCAACTCCAATAACGAAAATAATAAACTCACCAGACTCCTAAGGACAGATTTCCTTTTGAATAAATCTTTTGTTATTCCACAAAGCAGAAAAAAGAGTTTAATTACTTTATAAAAGGTTTATAAGTTTATTCCCAGCAAGCCAAAGCGACTCATGAGCTACATGGAGTAATTTGAATATGATGAAAGAGGTGTCGAGACAACTCCACATTAATTTTACATGAGACGTGTAAAATTTGCATGCATAATAGAAATAAATTCCTCAACAAACAAAAAGTTGTTCGCAGGCAAACTCATTTCTATTATGCATGCTGTAATTGCTGCTAATAACATTGTCAATGTTTCAATATTTCAGAACTCTTTGAAAATCAGTGCATATTGCTACACAAAGCTTTTTAACAGTTAACAAAACCATGTGAATATTTTAAATTGTGCAATATTACCATTCAAACTGGCTTTGTTGATCTGTTTCTTTGTCATGTCACAGTAATCTCACATAAACTATGGCATAACAGTGGCAAAAATACTTAGTAGGCGGTGCTTGAGTTTACTGCTACAAAAGTACATGCCAAGGGAGGCAAATCCCAATTAAGCGTTATATAAGATAAAAAAATAATGACATTGATATTTCACTTTTTAAACATTCACAGCAATATTTTTTGTGTTAAATTTACTGAGTGTTGTGTGAAAAGCAACCACACTCGCTTTGAGGTGGCTGCAGTTAAGCTGTGTGCATCATTGTTAATATCGTCAGTTGAAGTATAAACAGTTTGAGCACTGCTCTCGCAGCGGCAGCGCCATTAGTGCTGCAGGAATATGGAAAAAGATAATTAAATGTTACTTCAAATTTTATTCATTTTGTTTATGTAGCATTATTTGTTTGAGCAGCTGATGATTTATTTCGAATGTTTTTTGAAAAATCTTTCATCACTTTTGTTTTTTCAGCTCATGCTTTGTGCCGGTTTATTCAGAATTTAGAATATTTTATACGGCTAGCTAGAGTATGTGCAGTCTTTACAAGCTGTCTTGTTGAACAGTGACAATAGTCATAGACTCTTGAACTGCTTAGCCAAAACTTTTGTTCAAAGCAATGTTTAGCAATTTAAAAACTTCAAATTCGATCGCAATGCATTTCTTTTGTAAAACAAGAACATTTTGCTGATTTAAAATAGGAAGATTTAAATATAATTCTAACGATAACTTTGTTAAGATATAAAAGTCAATTAAAATATATTTCTATGATTGATGACAGAGTAAAGAAACTAAAATATTGACGGAATAAGTAGGGTATAGAAGATCAACAAGGCACTGTTTTAATTAGACTTGCTGCAATAACTATTTGGTAAGCAAGCATATATTCATGGAGGAGGGTAGTTCATTGTTGCTTTTCTGGTTCAACTAGAAGGAAATTCACCATATCTCAAGATTAAGCTCACTGTGACACTCCCGCTAAGGTAAGTGAGGGTTAGAGTAAGGTAGGATAATAAGATTCTCTGATTTTATAGTAAGACTTGCTAAATGCCCGGCACTGCACGCGTAATAAACTAATTATACAGTGAATTTGAATATCCTATCTACTGAGTTAGTAACTTGAGCTAGCCTTTACTATAGTAAGAGCTGGGTCTGAAGCCAGCTTAATAATTGTTACAAACACATAATGATCAAGCATGCTAGTAATAACCCATAGTATTTTTTTCAAACGCTTCAGGCATGAGTACTTTAATCAATGTAATGAGTGTGTGTACAGTTATTCCATTGTATGTGGCTTAGCGGGTCAGCTAACCTGTCTGCAGACCCGGATGTTTTGAGTTCAAATCTTGTGCAAAGCCTATGTTTCACCCATAAAACTATATCTCTATAACTGAACACCGAGATTTATACATATACAGTAGATACATGCTGAATATAGCTTGAGCTCTCTTTGTTCGTAAGCTTCATAATTGATGAATGAAGAATGATTCATGTACATTTGAATAATTGAAATGAGTGGTCTTCATTGAACAGATTAAAACCTCCAATTTGATAATAACAGATGATTTTTGATTAAATGTTAAACTGTCAGAAATGATAAAGCGCAATTTGAATGTCAAAAGCTTTCACTTTTGTGTTACATTAGCAGTTGTTTTGAATGCACTAACTTTCACGCAATCACAAAATTCTGTACATGCAATTAATAAAATGATCAAAATGTTGACCACTATGGGCCTTGAACCTATGACATTTAGTTTATTAGACTGACACACTAACTGACTGAGCTAGTTAGGAACCTTTTTCTTAATAATTGTACCAACCAGAGAATAACAAATGCTGTGTGACCGAAAAAGCAGACAGATGATTGAACAACGGCTAATAATACTATAGATAACATATTTAGACCAAATATGACCATTATTTGTACTAAAAACATATCTAAATCTAGACAGCCTATTTAAAAGTACCAGTAATAACTACTAAAGCAAGATATTATATGTCGACAATGTTTAGATGGCATTTATAGAGCTCTATAAAATGAAAAATATGTAAAATGAACCTTTTTATTTTATACCGAAGCTAATCTCACAGCAATCAATTATCTACATATAGTGTATGCTGCTGTATTCTGATATTTTTATTGAATATTGTGGTAGAATATTGCAGAGTACAAATACATGTATCCTCAATAATGTATAATTGTATGTCTAGATGGCATCTTGATACCAAGTCTTAGCTTTTCTACCATAAGTTCTGTACTGGTACATCCAGAAAACCATATAGTAATAGATCAACTGGTCCTCTCATAAAGTGTGCTACCTCTTTTATTATTAAGAGAACCGTGCTGTAAGAAAGCAGTATTGAATTGTTATACAAACGGAAACAAACTTTTTACATTATGGATTGCAGCAAATAAATGAATTATGGTTTTACTTTATGACTCAAGTTAAAAGTTCACAAATTAAAACATTAATCTTACTTACAAAAAATTACTGGTCTTTTGGAGTGTTTACACAAAACAAGTGCCCACTGACACAGTTGGAATAAAGAGGTTCTAAAATAAAAGTATTAAAAGTAATGAAAGTTGAGCTAACATTTCACAGCAATCTTATCAGAATTGTATACAAAGAGCAATTACACAGTATACTAAAGCATTTATCAAGAAAAAGACAAATTACTGATAGAATTTGACATTATTTCAGTACTTACAGCTTTTGATGCTACATAATTGTATATGATTCTTTGCAATCCAAGTTAAGATAGGTATTAGAAAAATGGCTGACTTATTGGCTCAGTTACAGCTGAAAAACTGAGGAAGAAACAAACAACCACTTGGCATAATAAAAACTGGCTGTTTGTGGTCACACAAAAAATGCATTAGTAGCGATGACACATATATGATACACACTACGCTACCTACGTGTATACTAACTATGTTTTCTTATGTTTGGCCAACTCAAACTGTACCCATTAATTACTTCCAATACATCGGAGGGGTAGGGGTTGGTCAAACACGGGTTAACATATATTGTATAATGAGATAAAATGGTTGAAGACTAAATGTACTTGGTGCTACACAATACTAGTACTTGATTAATTGTACTATCTAAGAGATGCCTCAGCGATATACAAGCTCGATTTACGTTGTAACAAAATAGTTCGCCTACAAATGGTTTTGTAGATAGAGTGTTAGATATAATGCATATATATGTCAGAGAAAGGGTGTATGCTGAGTGATAGAAGTGAGTATGTGAAGACTAAATGTAAGTAGCTGATGGCTATATATGATAGTGATGAGATATAATAAGATGTATATATGTCACTTACTGTTCCTCAACTGGAACAACCAAAGCCAGCCTATGCACACTTCTTGTGATAACTACCGACGCACCACCTGTATATGTTTTCATAGACTTACCTGTACTATAACTGCGGTACCGAAGGTCTGCACGGCGTACTAGCCCCTTTTTGTCAGGGTATGTTTTGATTACTTCTGCAAGATGATATTGGGATCGCAAGGTATTTGAGTCGCTCACTAATACAATATCCCCTACCTGTAGGTTCCTTTGGTTTTTCAGCCACTTGGTATGAACTGCCATTGTTGGTGCAAGAAGTTGTAGCCAGTGCTTCCAGAATCTATCACTTACCTGTTCTACTAGATCTGCTCTCATAGAACTGGAGTCTGCCAGTTGAGTGGCATGACCCAGACTGTTTGAAAAACATCTTCCGAGTAGAAGACTGTTGGGTGTGAGCATGTTTATTTCTCCATCATCTGATGGGATTCGACCAAGAGGTCTCTCGTTCATCACGTTCGCCGCTTCTGTGCAGACTGTCAGAAACTCTGCGGCTGAAAGTCTCTGACCGCTCATACAAAAGCGGAGGCACTTTTTGATTGATTTGATTAGCGCTTCTGCGCCACCTTGATACCAAGGAGCATCAGCGGGTCCAAAGATCCACTCCATGCCACTATCGGTGCCAGCCTTGTACAGAGCATCTCTGTCAATGTTACGCCAAATAGACTTGAGTTCTTTGTCTGCATGTGTCAACTGTGACCCAGGGTCTGAATACAACACTTTAGGCCATCCTCTGATGTTGGTGAAACGTCGCAGGGCCATAAGGAATGAGCTGGTATCATATGAAAACACAGGTTCGATATGTACCGCCCTTGAGTAAAGATCCATGAAGATCACACCCCATGCTTTGCCAGTAGATCGCTTTTGAACCTCTCCTCTGATGGGGAAAGGTCCAAACAAATCTAGAACTGTGTTGGTGAATGGGGCTGATTGCTGCAACTTGCCCAGTGGAAGACATCCCATCTGTTGGCTGAGCAGTTTGGGTTCCCGGATGCGACACATCCTGCAACTGTTCTTTACCCACTTGGCCAAGCTGGTTCCTTGTGGTACCCAGTAGTCATGACGAAACCGTGCAAGCGTTGCATCTCGGCCCCTGTGTCCTCCTTGTCTATGAGACTCTTCCATCAAAAGCCTGGATAGTGGGTGCATACTAGGCAGTAGTCTTTGAGGAGGGTCTGTTGGTGTGTGTTTCAGAGGATTACTCTCCACCATTCTTTCACCTATCACCCATATCCCTTCACTGTCCTTAGTCGGTTTGAGCCGGGCATACCTACCACGTTTTGATTTAGTAAGTTCATCTGTCATAGTTAGTTGCACATCTTTTATGAGTAGCTTTTTGCTTTGCTCGATGTGTCTTGGGGTGATGTTACTGGTTCTTCCTGCCTTGAATGATTTGGCTTCAGCCATGGCGACTAGGCGTGCAACTGTCCATATCAGTTTCTTAGCTGACCCGAAGCGTCCATAATTCAGGTCTAATGTTGGTGCTTTTGTTGCCCTCGAGTGGTGGGTTGAGACAGACTTTTCACCAGGCAGTGGCCCTTTTTGACCAACGTCAGCTACGGTTTTCGTGGGCCACTCGCCCTCCGCTAGATAGAGAAATGAAGGACCTCTCCACCACTCCGTCTTGGGGCCGATCTCACAAGGTTTGCAACCACGCGAGACCCAGTCTGCTGTATTGCTGTTACCATCTACCCACTTCCACTCATCGCTGTTGGTGCCAGCTTGTACTTCACCCACTCGGACACCCTCATAAAGCTTGAATCGAGTGGAAGTCTTTGCCAGCATACACAGCACAGTCTCTGAATCTGTGAGATGGACAACTTTATCAAAGTTGTACCTCATCTCTTTCAGAATTGTTTCACGACCTCTCTTGGCGAGGACTGCACCATTCAACTCAAGTTGAGGCGTTGATAGTTTCTTGAGTGGAGCGATTCGAGACTTTGCCAAGATCAGGCGACAGAAGTAGCTGTTGTCCTCCAACTTCCAGCGGACATAGGCTGCAAAGCCATATGCTTTATCGCTAGCATCACAAAGGATGATCAGAGTAGGTTTTCCCTTTGCTTTAAGAGGCATGAGACACCTGTCATATTTCATTTGTTCCAGGTCTCCCATCTGAAGCAGGAACTCGACCCACTTTTGTTTCATGCGAGGAGGTAGGGGGTCATCCCATCCCAATCCCAAATCCCAGGTTTCCCTGAGATAGATTTTACCAACTATGATGAATGGGGATAAGATCCCGAGTGGGTCATAGAGCCTCATAATTTGGCACAAAACAATGCGCTTGGTCAGCGGAGGCTCCAGTGTTACTGGGATATCTTTAGGTCGGATATCTGGTCCAGAGTGTTTACCTCTTCTCTTGGTTGAGAAATTGAGGCGGGGTGTGAACCGAATCTCATCTTGAGACTGGCTCCATTCTACACCTAAGACGTGAGTTGTCTCCATATTTTCTCCATTTCCCTTGAAAACCCAACCTTTGATGTTAAATCCTCCTTCCTTTAGCACTTGGGTAGCATCATCTGCGAGTGATTTAGCTTCTGCCTCACTGTCTACTGACTCAACAATATCATCCACATACATGGATTGTTGAAACAGTTGATTGACTCGAGGGTATTTGTCTTTCATAAGTTCCCCTGTTTTAAGAATAGCCTCCGCACTTATGGCAGGGGCCGGTCGATCCCCCATGTTGACCCTTGTGATGACATATATCTCTGGGTCCCTGTTGGCATCCATATCTCGCCACAAAAACCTGTGGCAGTGCTGTTCTTCTTTAGTGATTTTGATTGAGTTGAACATCTTTCTAACATCACCAATCATAACAGCGGGCTTCTCTCGCCAGCGTAGTAAGATGCCCATGAGATTTGTCAGATAACAATCTGGACCTTTCGCCAGTGCATCATTCAAGGACTGACCCTGGAATTTCTGGCTGCTGTTAAAGACGATTCTCACTGGTGTGGATAAAGATTTCTGATTCTCAACTGCAAGGTGGCTGATGTAGAATTTTGGTCCAGCCCACTTCTCTATCTCATCCGCTGTAAGCTTACGTGCCACATCTCTGCATATCATATCTTCAATCTGTTCTTGATACACTTTGACCCATTGTTCCCCCCTTTTACGTAGGTTTTGTTCCGTGCTTCTCATTGTGGCAAAGACAGCATTGTAGTTGTCCGGGAGTGTGCTCGGTTCTTTGATCCAAGGGTATGCCGTTACCCACACTTTCTGTTGACTGTCATAGGACAGATTGTTTCGTATCAGTTCCAGCTCTTGCTGTTCCTGAAAAGAAAAGTCATGGCCCCTGATGGGGCATTTACCACATTTACATCCACCACAACGGGGGTGCACCTCTGTGGCCATTTCCTCAGCCTCGATGAACATTTCAACCTTTTTTATGTCAGCTTTTGTCAGAAATGAGTCAACAGATGATTTTTCATCTTCTTCTGTGCAAGAAGACCCTATCAGATTACTCATTACACCTTGCTTGAGGGACGGATGACTACCTTGAAGGCACCTTCCAAAGGCTCCACTCATAAGACTTAAGTGGGTTCCTGCAGTGTCTATTTCCACTTTGGGATGAAATCCATAGTAGTCGTTGCCCAAAAGGATATCTACCCGACACCTTTGCCGCACCAAGTCAGACAAGTCATTCCTATGTGGAAAGAGTGTCTTGAGGACATCAATGTCGAGACCCGGTACTTCTGTGGTGATCTCCTCCATTCCATATGCGATAACCGGTACTACTTTACCAGTGGTGGTCACTAATCTGATTCGGTATACATTAGCCCGTTGTTCTGATGTGGTATTGCCGACCCGAGTAATTCGGAGTAGGGTGGTTCCCATCTTTTTCCCATTGAGCTTTCTCACTGAACTGGTGGCGACGTATGTAGCATTGGAACCCCCATCAGAGAACACTACAGCCTTGTGTGTAGATCCTGCAACAGGAACAAGTTGAATCGGGAACACTGAGTCTGTCATGTCCCGCTTTGCATGGTTCGTTGTTTTGTCATCTTGGGTTTGAGGGGCTTGGTGATCAGAAGATGGTTTGGGGCATTTTGCTCCTTGGCCGTCTCCACCATTGCCTTTGCAAAGTAGAGTGTGGTGGTCCTCTTTGCGGCATATTGAGCACTTGTCAGTACTCTTACAGTTCTCCCTCTTGTGCAATCCAGCACAGCGGAAGCAGGCCTTGTGCTTGATTAACAAGCCTACCCTCTCCTTCCTTCCCATCTTTCTGAATTGACGACACTCCATTGTATTGTGTATGACTTTTGGATTAGTATGTACCAAGCATGATGAAGTTTGTCTGTTTGGTGCATCTGCAGTGGAGGCAGCATGTGTCCTCACTGCTGAAGCTTTCTTGTCTTTCTCTGGATGCTTGGTTGATTTTAAAACATCCTCTGACAATTCTCGTATGCAAAAGTCTCGCTCACTTTCCAAGAATTTCATGAAACTTGTAAAAGGATGTATCTTCTCCTCTGTGGGGAGTGTGGAGTAAACTCTCATCCATTCGCGTCTGATTATCGGTGGCAGCTTCGACCTCAGCACATCAACCTGTGTTGGTGTGACTGCTAGGAGTTGTCGTACCTCACCCAATTGACTGTAACACAGCTCAATTGTGTTGACAAAACTCACAAGACCTTTGTTATCTCCTTCAGTGAGCTGTTTAAGCCTTTCAAGCTCCAGGAACGTACTTTTAACCGCTACACTGGCATCAGAGTAAAGATCTTCCAGGCGCTTCCACATCCTCTCATGTGCATTTGGCTGATTGGCCAAAATCGCTCTGACATGCGATAGAGCTTCTCCTTTAAGACACTGTTTCAGTGCCCAAGCTCGTTCTTCTTCAGAGTCTATTTCATGGTATGCATAAGATAACCACACAGCCCTGAATTCTGCCCACTCTCTTCTGTTTCCCCCGAACGTTGGAAGGGGGGCTTTTTGGAATCGACTATTTTCTCTCCTTGTGGAGGTATTGTTCGACACAATCCCTGTCCCTGTCCCTGTCCTCAAACTACTATCATATGCGGCAGTAATACTGAGATTTAGAGGTCTTACCTGTGACTCACTGTTTAGTGGAGTGCTAGTTAGGTAACGAGAGTTACGATTTGTCAGCCTAAAACTTGAAACATCTTGGGCTTCTGGGATGGTGGCTAATCCACTATTTACTAATGGGCTTGGTGTTCTCGAAGAAAAGACTACCCGATCTGCCTTCATATTTTGTCTTACCTGACTAGTACTCGGTGCACATGCACCTGGTAGCATTTGTGTGTTGCTCAATGATGCTGACACACTTGTGTCAGTCACTGACACACTTGTGTCAGTCATCACGGGCGTACTTAGACTGCTTACCTGAATTGTACTAGGTGCACTTGCACCGATCTGTGTTTGAGTGTCGCTCAATGACGCTGACACACCTGTGTCAGTCACTGACACACTTGTGTCAGTCATCACGGGCGTACTTAGACTGCTTACCTGAATTGTACTAGGTGCACTTGCACCGATCTGTGTTTGAGTGTCGCTCAATGACGCTGACACACCTGTGTCAGTTACTGACACACTGGTGTCAGCAACTGACACACCTGTGTCAGTTACTGACACACTGGTGTCAGTTGTCAATAGCATACTGTTAGCAGAGGTAACATTGACAGAATCAGAAGGGCTGGTGAGAGTATTTGAGTTGTCTCCACTGAGACCAGAAGTGCTAGGATTGAAGGCAGATGATTGATGTGTTTGAGGGCTGGTAATGATATTCTCTACAAGTTTGTTTACTGCTTTAGTTTGATGCTGATTTGCCTGTGGCGTCACTGCCTGTTTTTGGCTTGCAAGAAGATGAGGCATCTGCTTAGATACTACTACTTTGTGTTCTAAGTTAGTAATGCACTTATCTACACTAGAAAATAAATCACTATTATCTCCGCTTGCATCAGCAGCCTTTAGGCTTCGTACACTATTGCGTAGCTTGTTTAGAAAAATATCCACTTCCCCAAAAACAACAGCTGCCTGTGATTGGCTAGCACTATTACTTGAGATGCCATCTAATTGCCCTAGCATAAAATCATTACTATAAAGCAATGACTCAATCTCTTGCTTCAAGTTGGTCGCCGACTGACATTTGATTGACATCTCATAATCTACTATTAAAGTCACAGTACTGTCATACACTGTCTGGGCACTATGCAAAAATTCAGAAACGGATTTCCCTGCAGTCAGTTTATAGGCAGAAAAATTTCCCTCTACATCATGATTCAGCAATGCATCATAAAGAGTGTTTGCAGATGTTAAATCAGCCATCATCTCGGTCAGACTTTCTAAGAAGCTGTCCAGGACATCAACTGGTTTGTGTCTCTTTATTGCCAAAGCAATCTTGTTTGAAATAGAGTTCACCTGAGTGATGCCGTTGACACGTTGCTCCCTGAGCTTCTGCAACTGTTTCTCCATGATGTGCTAAGTGTGTCGGTCTCCGGTTATGCGGTAGTAATTTTTTCACTGTACTGGTACATCCAGAAAACCATATAGTAATAGATCAACTGGTCCTCTCATAAAGTGTGCTACCTCTTTTATTATTAAGAGAACCGTGCTGTAAGAAAGCAGTATTGAATTGTTATACAAACGGAAACAAACTTTTTACATTATGGATTGCAGCAAATAAATGAATTATGGTTTTACTTTATGACTCAAGTTAAAAGTTCACAAATTAAAACATTAATCTTACTTACAAAAAATTACTGGTCTTTTGGAGTGTTTACACAAAACAAGTGCCCACTGACACAGTTGGAATAAAGAGGTTCTAAAATAAAAGTATTAAAAGTAATGAAAGTTGAGCTAACATTTCACAGCAATCTTATCAGAATTGTATACAAAGAGCAATTACACAGTATACTAAAGCATTTATCAAGAAAAAGACAAATTACTGATAGAATTTGACATTATTTCAGTACTTACAGCTTTTGATGCTACATAATTGTATATGATTCTTTGCAATCCAAGTTAAGATAGGTATTAGAAAAATGGCTGACTTATTGGCTCAGTTACAGCTGAAAAACTGAGGAAGAAACAAACAACCACTTGGCATAATAAAAACTGGCTGTTTGTGGTCACACAAAAAATGCATTAGTAGCGATGACACATATATGATACACACTACGCTACCTACGTGTATACTAACTATGTTTTCTTATGTTTGGCCAACTCAAACTGTACCCATTAATTACTTCCAATACAAGTTCTATGTAAGTATTAACATGCATACATCTACTTGTAAATTCCACATTTTTCATAAATCTTTGTCCATGTTTTCTAAATGACATTACAACTTTTAAAGGAATCTCAAGCAGTACATATCCTGATTTATTTCAGCACTGGTGTCAAGACAGCCCGAGGCAATAACTCCCCTAGCTTAGACTAATCATTTTAACTACCTCTAAGGCTAAATTCTATAGATAAAACATGAGGACTGGATGAAAAAATCAATTTGATAAAATGAATTGTGACGTCAATCTCCAGTTGCACAATGCAGCTTCACGTTTCTTGTCTGCCTCTAGTTAACATAAGTGATGAAATATTTAAATGACATATAAGATTATAGGACAGTTATTAGTTGAACCCCCACCGATAAGTGCCCTTTAGGGACAAACTCTGCTAGCATTTCATCTTGATTGACGAGTCATTACGGATGTGCTTGTTTATCGAGTAATTTCAATTAAAAAGCCAAACAGTTCTTGGAAGATCGCACCTCATTAGCGATACAAAAGTTATGAGTGGTATGTTGGACCACAGGCTAGTATTTGAGGCATATTATCTGATATCGCATGCATGTGGAATTGTGGGATATCATCAGTGCAGACCCAATTAATGCAGTGCATGGCAGAATGCAAAGATGAAGACAACAAAAACAAAAACTTAACTTTTGGAAGGATATGTCGGGTGGTTGATGAGGGCTGCCGCAAAACTTAGACATAAACAAGCAGTAGTTTTGAGGCTAATAGGGTGGCCAAACGCATCAACTACGGAAGAACTTCTGAAGTTAGCCTACCTCAACAGAAGCCATCAAAGTTTGCAATGATGACCACACTGGTCTGAACTGAAAGAGTCCATACGAGATAAACATTGATGTTGCAAATTTTTATTCGTTTCTAATAATAGTGATAATTTAAAAAAACTCGATGAGAAGCATTGAAACTGGAAGTATTTAATGTTGTTCATCCACATGTATTAGCTGTTTTATTTTTGAATAATTTCAATTTAGGGAAATAACAAATAAAACACTTCAATAAACTGCTAGTAAAAACTAATGTAACAATCGCATTCATTGGTTCGAACCTGTCCAATTAAATTCAAGTTTTGTTTCTACGAATTTGAATGAACTTGCATGGCTGATACTTTGATCACAAGACTTTTGGAGTTCAGGTTTTGGGCCCAGTTGTCTAATGGCTAGCCCAGTCTCAAAACTTTTGCCTGTTTCGGTCTAAATTTTATGAGGGCTTCAATTCACCACCCGATAGGTATACCCTTTGAGAATATGTACAAATTTGTTTATTGCAATGGTTTGCTAACTAATACGTTAAAAATAGTTCTTGTTCACATCATATGACTACATTTCGATAAAAACAAGTTCTGATGAGAATTGCATTAATAAACAAGTGGGCTAGGATATAGAAGGTTGTTTCTCACCATCATCAATAGCGTCATTAATTTTTAACGAGTACAGAGAACAATGTATTTTTTGTGATTGTTCAAACCTATCAAATTCACCTGTTCAAAGTTGTCATTGTGTCGATAAGAATAAGTGGGTGGCCTAGATAGCTACTAGAATATGTGGAGTGTAATTACAATATATAACCTTGAGTCTTGCATTAGTAATGCTATTTATAAGGTCACTCGGGTCACACCAGAGCAACATATTTTTGATTCATGCATTTGCTTTTTTCTGTTTTTATCAAACCCCTGTTGTTATTATTATTATTGTTATTAAAATGTGTTTCACTGAGGAATTTTGACAAACAATTATTGCAAACAGTTTTTCATTAGTCTCAAACTGGTTGGTCCATGTATATACGTTATTTTTAGCCATTCCACATTTCCATTTATATCTAACTCAACTGAATTACATAACCTGGGCGCATCTTTGTCAAATTCTCAATGCTGGATTTATGAACATGTATAAATAATTTGAACATTACAAGCAGAAACAATTTTGGTACAGAGTCTTGCTAAACATGCTCCTGAGAAGACAATTACGATCTGAGCAAAACTCATCAGGTAGCTACAGATAGGCTGTTGGTCAAAAGTTTTGGTTGTCAAAATGGCCATGGACAGCAGGTACCTTTCATACTGCATGGTTAGAAATCTAATGAGCCCATCGACTGTGTTATTAGCACCACCTTAATGATGGACTTGCACAAAATTTTAGAGGATTTTATCAAAAAGTATCAGTATTTTTATCATGTGAGATTGTTTTTCACGTTTGAGATGATCTGACTGCCAGAATGTTTCAAGATAAAAGTTGACAAAACTTGTTTGGGGGGATCAAACAAGAGGGTGATCATGGTCTCTATACCTGCAAAGAGACTAACAGAATAGAGACGCATAACGCTGCAATTTGAACACAATAGTTGAAATAAGCAACTAAAGCAACGATAACAACTAGTGATCTCATTTTGTGATATATTTTTCTTTTGAGCATTTAAACCATGATCAGGTTTTGTCGATTTTAATCTTGAAACATTATGGCAGTGAGCTCACTTTAAACATGAAAAACAATTGCAAATGATAGAAAAATACCGATACTTTCTGATAAAACCTATTAAAATTTGATTTAAGTTCATCTTAACCAGCAGAAGACATATGCTGCCTTCCTGTATGAGTACTGGTGACTGGTACTATCCGTATGTCGACGGTCTAATTTGTAAAATACACAGATTTTTGTTTATCGACTTTGTATGATGTTGTAACCACTCAGGTTGTATGACTCAAGCGTTAGGTTGAAGATCTCCTCAGAGGGTAAAATGTACCGATTACAATAGAATATCGCAAAGCGACACTAAACAGCACTGACTGAGTATATCTATTTATTGATAAAACTCCATGTCATTGTCTATGCTAGAGGGAGCAAGCAGCTGAAACAAACACAGTTCTCTTTTTGCGATAAACAACCTGTCAAGGTATATTTAGACAGGAAGTAGTTGACCTTTGAGATGTCCGCCCACTCTACTAATTAACATGTAAGTCAACTTTCAGGCTTTCTAAAAGCTAGGAATCCTAGAAGATTTTCCACTGACTTACATGGTTATAATTCTTTTCAAATTTGAGGCAGCAGCCATTCTTGCTAACTATGCGGTCCACCATGACAAAGTGTGAGTGGAACTTTGAACACGCACTCGAGTGTTCACAAAATTCTTACAAACCTGTATGGCATGGCAATAGCATGCACTGCCTTGTAACTGGCTATTCATCTTATATAAGCATACTCAGACGATGAAGTCAGTTTGTCTGTGCGTCTGTGTGTCCAACTTTCATTACCTATCATTAGTATTTTGTAAGTATCAAAAACAAAAATATTTTTTTAATGTAATTGAAGGTGGCGATGAGGGTTGGCAAGTTTTACCGTATGCTCAAATAAAACTGTGACAATACGCAGCTTTGCTAACAGACATACATTAACCTACACAGCTGGATAACTCGACTTGACTTGTTCTTCAAGTCTTTTAAGTAAAACAGACTTAACTCTGCCTTAATTTGGAGTCTAAACTTCATCACTGCTGCCTCACTCTCTATTAAAACACAGATTCTCAGAACATAGTCGTCTGAATTTGTGAGCAAAAGAATTGTTTACCCTCGGGTTTTGGAAAGTTCTAGAACATTTCCTGTTATTGCTGTCTAATCTTAAAGTCGATCATCATTTTCTTAAGAAAATTTGATACCGTTCGAGTTGAGCGAGGTTGATTTTTAATAGAAGTGGTATTAGCTGAGTTTTATACTACATTTCTTACAGGAAGAGCTCGGGCTAAACTGGTATCCTGTTTCAAAGAATGAGAAAATGCCCCCGCTACACATTTCCAAAAGTAGTAAACATCCGAAAATGGATGGTTTGCAATCAAAAATATCCTTATACATGTACATCTTTAGCCCCATCCTTTAAAACTGCTAAAATTATTCCTATCTCTAACCTATATTACCAACGTATCTGTATGCTTGCTCACAACCTGCACTATACCAATTGTTCTCTCTCTAAAACCACCCTCACTTACTGTACTTGTAAAGACTCTCTCTATCTACCACTTCTAGCATCTACTTCAGCATCTGGACATCGGCAGCATTGACAACAAGCCTCAGAAGAATGGAATCAGTTGCCTGCTGACATCCCAAACACTAAACTACCATATTTATGATGGTTTTGAAGCGGCACATACTGTCGAAACTGGAGAAATCTGTTCGTCATCGGGCTGTCTTTTTTCTTTTTCCTTTAAATTGTAGCGGTTTTTTATTCATGTGAGCCACACCCTGCTCACTGCCTGCCACAAGGGCTCTTCACCTCAAATAGCCGAGCTATTATACACACCAAGCCTTCATCAATGACTTTCATGGTGTATTTGTTAGCAATTGTCTTACTTAATGAAAAATGATATTTGATTCGCCTCATCAACAGCCAAAATGGTAGTTTGAATCTCCTCTGGTCGCTATAATTCTTGTAGCCAGTGGCCCAACTTGATGAAGGACTGGGCACAACAAACTTTAAAGAAACATGCTATGACTAAAATGACTGATATGACATCTTTCTATGTCTGACATTCCTCCCCGTGGCGCAGCTTACTGTTGACAGACAGCATCTTTAATAGAAATGCTGACGTCATCAAGTTGTAGCCCCGCACAAGGGCATTGCATACTTTCAATCTCTAACAAAACAGATTATGTAATGAAGAAGTCCTTTCTGTAGGGTGAAAACAGGTATCACCACTGATATGGTGGGTACGGATCCAAATGATATTAGTACATTTTCTCATCACTATATCTGAACCTTCAGATGCTTTTTAATAATCTACTATAGATCCTAGTGATGGTATCTTAGCCAAGCATACTAACTAAGGTCTAAAGGTTGTATAACTCATATATCAATGTCTAGTGAATTATGATTCTGTCAAATTCCCTTTCTTCCTTTGCTACATAACAGACAGGTTGAGCAAGCAACTCACTAGCGTTAGTTAGGATATAAATAGTGTGAGTTCCAAATTTCATTTACACTGATGAAGATTACTCACCCAATCTTAAGTTAGAATACAGCGCAATACTGTATTTTTCTTTTTTACTAAATAAGTAAATGTCTGTTATATTTGTTGTTATAATAAACAGCAACCAAATATGCAACTGGAACAATATAGATGGATTTAATTTTCAGTGTGAATTAATGGATTGGACTGGGATTAAAAGAAGTTTTTTATTTTGCATTAAATACCATAACAGCTCTTTTGTGTTTTGTAGGTTGAGTAATACAAAGTGTAGCAAATCTACAGATCCCAGTCTAAGTGCAATAATATTCTTCTGGTTTTTATTGCACTCATGTCTACATAGGACTAAAACCACTTAGGTTCGTGAAACCTTGAAGGGGATAATCACTGTCAGAATAGTCGATGGCATGAATGATGGTGAATGAAAAAAGGTGATACATATACTGTTTTACATAGAATGCTCAGATGCATGTAGATAGCACTCTCTGACTGAACCGAACCATTACTACAAGATGCGAGCCGCTGATAAATTTAAAGAAAGTTTTGTGGAAGAAATGGAAATGTTCTTACTCAGCTGAAGCATACCTGAACGCTTATTTAACAAGAGTTGCATATTTGTAAACAACTGCTGAAGGAAACAAAGAGGGTGCAGTAACAATCTATGTGATTGGCTGCCTGCACAGTTGTCAGAATCTTCTTTACATTAGTGCCGTATCAGTCCAAAACCACACTGTGCATGTAAAAAAGAATTGCATCGAGCAGGATTTGAACCTGCCACATTCAGCTTCACTACCGGAACCAAATTTAAAGTATTATTGCGCCTGTAGCTGCTCTCTATGCTTTATAGGCACCCTTGATAGTCTTTCATAACACACTAGACTGCCAGATTACTAGTTTATATGAAATGAGCTCTTCAACTGACAAGCATAGAGTTCGACCGTATAATCTTCACATATGGCAGCCTTGACACGCTGACTAATAACTTGCTTTAATTTTATTTTCAACAGCAGAATGTCTATCTGCTATAGAGTTGAATTGTATAGATTGTATTTACAGTCAAAACTACAACATATGTAGTTTGTTTGTTTGATAAATATACTTTAATTGCATACAGGCCAAGTAATGTTCAATGAAGTTGTACAAAATGCACTATAGCTAAAAGTTTAAAATTTGCCACCTTATCTTCTTTAAAATCTATAGAAACACTTCAACATTTTCCTAAATATAAGCGAGGAGTTGTCAGCCCCAGCAGTTGATGATGTTTACTAAACACCTGTACTTCCAGTCGGCCATCTTTTTTCTATATTTCGATCTTGCATATTTCCTTTTCAGATAATTGCTTGTAATTCGCTCTGGTTGGTTAAGTTTTCTATCCAACATTGTATCATCATTTTCTACTTTCAACAGCTGTCGCAAACTTGATATACTTGGTGTTATGTTCGATTCCACATCAGTAACCATTTTGGAGCTGACATCGTAATTGCTGCTTGTTGGTGGGTAGGGCATCATCGATATGTTTAACAGTAGGCGCCATAATTTGGGTCTCTGTTTGGTATCTCTGTCGACCAACTCAAGAGATTTCTGAAAAACATTTGCATGGTCAGTTACAATTATATGGGGAGCTGTAAATTAATGTAGGGGCGCTGTTTTAATGTCCCACTGTTGATCAACCAGTAGTGTGTCAGGGTCTTGATAACTTCACATACCTAACACTTGCCAATGGTTTTGACAATGCTATACAAAAAACAGTTACTTTTAATAAAGTCTTTACTGGATGTATATTTTCTAATGCAGTAACACCAATTATTTCAACTTATCCTTTTTTGTTTTTATCAGTCAAAACAGGAACTATTGTAATGGTGGACCCACTTTTTCTGACAATTTTTTAAATTCCAAAGTAGCATACCATACTAATTTTTCATGTGCAACTTTTAATAGATCTGTAAAAAATAACATGTAAAAACATACAACGCATTAACATGGAATAGACAGCTCACGATCATATGTACGTATATATGATAAAATATACCAAGTAATATACTGCAGCATAGGCCATCTATCGAGTATGCAATTATACAGGTGTACTAAAGGTCTATGATATAGAGTATTTATGAATTATTTTATTACAACATGGTAGAAGTTTATAACAATTAATCACTAAAAGGCAAGAAATACAAAAACACTTTCAATACTTGAAATCATATTTTCATCACTTCAATACTTGCAGAAACTATCAATATACCGGCTTAACAATACTTTTAATATATATTGTGTAAAAATTCTTTTTGTATACTCTCTAAGAAGTACCTCTTCAAATTGTAAACACAGAAACCATATCTTCCTAAACGCACACCGTAAATCTTTTTCTTTACTTGCTTGAAAACCGGTTTGGCCTGAGATTTCTTTCAAGCAGATAGCCCACAGCACACATGTGGATTGTAAAGCACATTACTACAGAGCGTTCGTGATACTAATCCAGCATTCATTCTTTGAGGGCAGTTGTTCTTAACGTATGCAAAAGTGCATCTTTGAGTCTCTAATCAGGTGGATGTTCAAGAAGCTGGTTCTCAGGAACCAAATAGAGTTTGGTAACCAAATTTTTAGTGACCTGGAATCTATGTGTGTTAAGTTTGCACGAAATCTGCCAGCAAATGTGAAAATGCATAACGCTTACACGGACAAAGTGGAATGACAACGTGGGGTGTATACAACGACAATGTGGAATGTACATAATGACGATAGGGTTGTACACAATAATAAGGGGGGATGTACATAATGATAACATGGGATTTACACGATGTCAATGTGGGATGTACATAATGACAATGTTTGATTTTCACAATGACAATGTGGGGTGTACACAATGACAATGTGGGATGTACACAATAACAATGTGGGATGTACACAATGGCAACGTGGGATGTACACAATAACATCGTGGGATGTACACAATAACATCGTGGGATGTACACAATGGCAACGTGGGATGTACACAATAACATCGTGGGATGTACACAATAACATCGTGGGATGTACACAATGAAAATGCGGGATTCATAAATAGATATAAAAAGATGTACATTGAAGTTATCAGCAACATGGGAGCTGGCGAAGGGCCAACAAAAAAACCTCAGTCTGATAACAGTTACAAAATCAATATAACTACTTAACAACATAATTAGCAGCTCCTCGCTGCCAAATAGCATCTGGAGACGCCTGCTGCTGCCAAGATTTGCATAGGACAGTTTTGTTTGGGTACAACTCTCTAGACAGCCTTCGGTTTTATAATAATCAATACTGGCTAACATTTTCATCTCTACTCAACTGAATGAATATTTTAGGTGTACTTGTCCTCCCTACTGTTTCAATTTTTTTCTGTGGTCTTTTGAATTTCATGAAACTTTTACATCACAATTCTATAAAAATAGTTTACTGACTATTCACTATAGCCTGTGTACTATAAATGTGTATGTAGCCTTATTCTTTGTAATAGGAGTGAAACCTTTGAATAACACTGCTTCTATGTTGGAACTGCATGCGAATCTCAGGTTACATGAAGCAGATTAAAAATTATGTTAGAATAAATATTATCTGGATAAATTGAAAGTTCTCTATTACGAGGACTACAATGGGTTTTGAAAAAACAACAAAACTAGTTCAGTAAAATACTACACACTTAAGAAAGGTGTTAACAGGAGAACAGGAAGTAGCTTACTTGGTTGCTGATAGATCTATTGAATATCCTGGCAAGACTGGATTGTAATATCAGTAAGAGAAGCAAGAAATACCAGTTGACTGCGTACTCCATAGAGATAAGCAACAGTAGCCATGTACTGTTATTACTCAATTAACAGACCATCAGAGCAGAATTTTACCTTTTATAGCCTTGCCAAGTAATTTAAATGAACACTATTGGTTGAAATTTCTACTTGTTTGGTATACTAGCATATCATTGGCTGATTACATGATAACGGTGAGTGTTTATCAGTAAATATAAACAGAAGCACATGTATAGGGATTCGCGTCACTAAACCTTTGCCTCTTTATGAGTACTCGCAACAAATAAAAGTAACTTAATATTTTTCTCCAGATTATGTAGTTGTGTCAAAGAACTACATAAAAACTTTATCATGTTTCATTCTTTCAAACTAAATGTTATACGTATTTTATTATATATTACATATATTATATTATTACATAATATAATATATTACATATATTATATTATACATATTTATTCATATTTTCATTAATTAATCATTTTATTTCTCTTTATATACATTTTCACTTATTCAGCATTATCTTTATTGCGTTATTTAAAAATTTTGAAATAAATCTGTCAACTTTTACTACTACAATTACTTGTAGCTTGATCATCGAACATGTAAAAAAGGTTTAGAGGTCTATTAGAGAGATTTTTTCATAATATCAAATCATAAAAAATTTGTAGCAACAAACTAACAGACTGTGTCAGGCATTTATTTAACTCGCTTTGGACTGCTTTTGACCAAACTGTGGTGCTGACCCGACTATAGTGTAGCAATTACTGTGGTGCTGACTCAATTGTGGTACATCAAATGCTGTGGTGCTGACCCAATTGTGGTACATCAATTGCTGTGGTGCTGAAACAATTGTGGTACATCAATTGCTGTGGTGCTGACCCACTACCTGAACTCAAAGATATAGAGTCTATTATATGAATCCATAGATCAGGCTTGTTTATAACAGTTTCGATGTGAATTAATTTTAGACTATTCATTTTATCTTGTTTATGTTATTGGATAGGTCTGTTACAGTTATCATAAAGTATTTTAGTGTGTGCACCTACACTGTACTTATTACAATAGAATTATACAATATATTACACTGTACTTATTACAATAAAATATCACAGACCAATGCTAAAAATAAGCTAACTAAATGTATTTATTTATTGATGAAATTTGCTTGTCTTTGCCTTTGGTAACCAATAAAAACAACAGCAATTCTTTCTGTGATGAACAACCCGTCAAAGTATATTTAGTTTTTACTACAAACACAAGAAGTATTCTACCTTTAGAGTTGTTGCCTCTCACTTTACCAGTCAAGATAACTTTCTGGTTTTTAATCCTTCAAGCCACTAGACTGACTTGTAGATTATCATTCTAATTAAATTTGAGGCAGATAGTGTATGAGCGGATGACTGCTGACTATGTTGTCTGATATTAACAGATAAATGGGGCGTTAAATGCACATAGCGCTGGTGTTCCTTGAAACACTCAATTGCAAAGTAACTCAACTTTTCATGGAGTCATGGAAACATACTGATAGTATACACCTGCTTTATATTAACAGCAGCATCCCTCAACAGATACAATAAATTTTAGGAAATGTTATTACAGAAGCGAGCTGCTTACCATTCACATGAAAAGACAACTTCAAAAATATGGAATTATGACTTATTGATGCAAATGAGTAATCTAGATCGTAGAGTAAAATTTTTTACTTATTTGTTAGCAAAGCTAAAGCCGAAACTAAGTCTGCCTTCATACATGAAAAAAGAGACATGCATTGAGCTACAGAGATCATAAGGTGCTAGTATTACTATGATCAACTCTCTACTGAAATAAGGAAATTTTAGAAATAAAATATTTAGAAATAAGATATTTTTCAATATTTGATGTGAAGTTTTACAAAATCGTTAACATTACAGCTAAAGTAATTTCTGAGAGACTCAAAGATTTTTGAAATGTGAATATTTGTGGCGTAACAGTCATAAGGCTAGTTAAATTGATTTATAGAACATGAAAGGTGCAAACCTTAAAAAGTAGTTGAAGTAAGTTAGCTTTAACTTTACTCTCTTGAGATTTGAGTAAGTTACTCGCCGTAGCTATAGGATTAACTCTATTGTTGAACCTAAACTTTGCAGTCTGCATTTTCATTTGTGTCTCTTTTATTGCATAACCCTGAACATCCTATATATATAAATGACTTTGTAGCTTTTTTAAAAATCTAGTTTCACCTTCATGATGATGGCATTTTTTTTCTTTGATGTTTTACCATTAGAAGAACTTGTATTGCGCTTTGGAGCCACAAGGATAGGCAGAAAATTAAAAAAAACACAGAAAAGACAGCGAGCGAAAATCATCAGGCGTAACCAAAATGGAGTATCACTGAGACTGAGTGATGCACTGATATGTTCTCCCTCCCACAAGCATAACAAAATGCATTCATTCTAAATACTAGTTTGCAATTGTATGCATCCTTATGTTGCAAGACTGAACTATGTTAAATATCATTTTATATATTTTCATGAAATGCGCAACCTTGATACAGTATAAGTCGAGTTCATTATAACTCGCAGACTTGCATTAGGTACAAGACGACACTTGAATGCCTCTTCACATTCAAAAGACTTTCACAAGAAAACAAGAAACCAATATAATCAACGTACGAGACAAGTCTGATCGTATCAATATCCGACCGCTGAACGAAGTTTTGATCTGCCCACACACAAAATCGGATAAAATATTGTTTAATTAAATTGACTTTATTAAAGTATATCTAATCAGCTGCATACTCAAGTGTAGCATTCTATAATCGTAGACACTTGAATCCCTCAAGATGAGGTTTTTCTCCTTCTTATTGAGTAATAATTGGAAAGATTTCCAGACTTTGTAATTAATAAGAGCTCTTTACCGATAGTGTATCTGATTACAGCTTTAATGTAGATAATCTCTCGAGTTCCTAGTCTAGCCAGTGAACTACCTACGGCGGGGTGCAAAAGGAACTGAACCACTTTGTTAGACAACTAAAATCCTCATTTAAAATATTGTTACTCATAGTGAATTGAGTCAATAGCAATAAATTATATATCAAGTTAATCCTTATTTTATCCTGGTTTCAAATATGTAAACTAAACAGCAGTAAAACTGTGTTTTTAAATGATTATGGAGGCTAAATTTGGAGTATTTTATTTTTTTAATGGTTAAAGATAACAATCTGTGCAGATAAGAACACACCACATGGAAAAAAGCTTTCTCTTTCAATAGGCTACATGTAATTCACTTTACTACTTTTGTTGTTGTTTCATGGTCTAATTTGCTCTAAACAGCTGTGTAAATAAAATTAATATTTATTCGTCAATATTTTTATTAGCTATTTATGTCTATTGAAAAATTCACCATAGGTAACAATGTTGTAAATGGAAGTTTTAGTTTTCCAACAAACGGGGTCCAGTTTCTATTCGCATCGCTGCAATTTATTTGAGCTCGATAGCTGTTGCTGCCTGTGGAAAGAGAGAACGCTGACAGATACTTTCCTAAACAGTAGGTTGAACAAGAAAGTGTGAATATTGAATAAAGTTGCTTTAGTTCTTATATTTCCTAACCTACTTAATCTACCAATTATAATCCTTAATCTACTAATTTTAAACCTTAATCTACCAATTATAATCCTTAATCTACTAATTCTAATCTACTAAAATAAACAAATAACAGAGTCAAACCGTTAATTTATTTTAAGATTTTTTTTGCACATTAATAACATGGTATGATGTAGCAAATACTTCTATAAAAATACTTTCTCGTTTATTTAATTAACTCCAGGGTTATCTTTGCCTTGTATCTACATGGAGTTGTTGACATATAACAGTTGAAGTCTTTTTGAACTGTTCATAGGTAGACTATGGACCAACTACAGTTGTGAGAGCATCATAATAGCTGAAATAACATAAATGGTGTCTAATAGTTTAATATACTCATTCCTTTTTTGAAAGATATCATATACTAGCGGTAGGATAAAAACAGAGCGGCAAGTGTGAGGGCTGATTGTATCTGATTGATAAATAATAACTGACCATTGGCTTCTCCATTGTTTTTATTTAATACAGTAATGTGTTATTCTAGGAAACCAGAATATCTACAATAGACTCAATGACATGGGCAAACATCAAAACCTTTGATTTGCTTCAATTCACTTCAGAGGCTACGCACTCCCCTTTGCCAGGAGTCCATTTAGAATTTCAATATGTGTGGGTCATCTCTCAAAGGTACATTTGATGCTTGCTTAGCTTACTGCAAACAAAGGCTGTGCGTGTTTTTAGGAGCACCATCGCACAAACAGCGTTTCTATGAACTTGGTTGGATATATGAACAGCCTAGTTCATAGAAATGTAGGTTCTATGAACTAGGCTGGACATATTTGAGCCCAAGTAGCAAAAGAACCTTCATGACAGGAAACCTGCCCGGTTACAGCTCCAGTAGGTACTAAAACACTCATGAGACACTAATCAATTCAGATAGACAATCTAGTAAAAATTCTGGGTAGCATTTTTGTCCTATGAATCTAATGACCAAATTACTACTGTCTGGTGACTCACCTAGTTTCGCTGAACTAAAATAAATAAACAAGAACAGTATTTCTCTCTGTATGGCAGGAAGTTACAAGCACACAGAGCTAGCTCTTTAAGCAGAACAACAAATTATCTCGCCATATACTGAAGCTAGCAAGCTTCACGCCTGGCTAACACAGCTGGTGATAATTGCAAACAATGTCGTAATAGGAATAATTGTCACTACGCAGTATTGGCTTGCTTTCTTGTCCTCTGATATACATGTAGATTGTTGATCTATATTAGCACCTACTCTCTTTGTTATACACCCGTCAAATCAAATATTATGGTAGACACCTTATAATTAGGTATCAACACTTTAATAGACATAGTTGAAATGCTGCCTTGTTGTTTGCACACATAGGTAGCATTTTACTACTTGTCACTACTTGTCACTACTTGTACCTACTTGTCACTACTTGTCACTACTTGTCACTACTTGTTACTACTTGTCACTACTTGTCACTACTTTTTGTCATATTTCTTGTCTCGGAAAATGTTATGTTCTGTGAATTTACCCAATACTTTAGCAAGTGTTTTAACCAATTAAATGCCAAAGATGATTGATAACTAGACCACTACATTGATGAATAAATTTCAGTAAACTAAATATATGCTATTATTTATCTGAATAATGCAACCAAATTTTGACAAGACAGTCGAACCTCGGCATATCACATAAATCTGTACAATCTGTACATTGAAATTGAAGTTCATCGGGAATTAAATTCGAATTGAAACCAAGTATAAAATTTTTTTTATAATTTGATATTTTGTTTCTTGCTTTAGGTGATCAGACAACCAGGATGTTTCAAGATTACAATCAGCAAAGCTTGATCGCGGTTAAAACCCTCAGAAGAAAAGACTTCCCCCAAATGATGTCAGTGGATGCACTTCATGTTTGTCCTTCTGGCTATGACACTATCTAACGCGTTCAGGTTGCGGTGGTACCTGTGTCTATTAATATATACATGTATTTTATTTCCTATCTCTAGTGATTGCTATAGTAAAACTATACAATAAGGGTGCTAGAAAAGGGGGAAGGGCCAGAGAAGTCTGCAATACAGAGAAATTGAGAAAAGTGAAGCGCCGTGTAGTTAGAGATCACTGTCTGTTTTAACAAGTCAGTTAAATATAGAAGTCATGAATATATACGATAATACAGTATCGTACTTCGCACATTGCAAAGCAATCTGTGACTTTTGATATTCATTCTTTTTAAAAAGTTGAGTTTGAGCTGATATATAAAACTATTTCATTAGAATACTTCCGTTTTACTGTACTTTGCAATAACTAGCCTAGTTTATCATGGTGAAGTTTTGAATTGCTGTCGTTTGCATGAAACAAAATATAGGAATAACTTAACAGCAGTTGAGAGAAAACCTATCTGTGGCAAGTTGCGATTAGAAACTGTCATTACAAACTAAGAGTAATGGCCGCTGTCTGTCTGTCTGTCTGTCTGTCTGTCTCTTCACTTTCACTGAGAGAAAGTAGAAAATCATCATTGGCACAATTAATCTAACACTCTAAAAAATGGCCGATTTGTTCAGTTGGTTAGAGCGTCAGTCTAATAAGCTGAATGTCATGGGTTCTAGCCCTATATTGGCCAATGTTTTAGTCATCTCAATGTGTGTACAAAAACTTGTGATCCTGGGAAGGTTGTCAGCCAATAAATAAAAAAGTTTTTGGTATTTATACTGCGCTTTATCATTTAATATTGATTCAAAGATCACCATCTATTAATGACACTGCTGTAAGCCCTCTTCAATGAATCTCAAAGGAACCTGTTTTTCTGTACGTCTGTCTGTTTGCTTTTTTGCCACAATCGACTTGTTTAGTTCACACAGCACTCAGTTGCTATCAAAACTAGTTGGCAGTTCTTTGTGCAGTGAGAGATCATCATGTGTAATAACTATGTGCACAAGTAATCTGTGGTACAGCAAGATGGTAAAGTGTTGCAGATGGTAGTTGGTTTGGCTGGAAAACATAATTTATCTGAGTTCGGTTTTCGTGCAGTGAGATTTTTTCCTAACGCTCTTATCGCGACTATGAACAGACAGCTGGGCGAATGGATGGATCTTTATTTTAGTAAAAATCAACAGTCCATATGTTCTGTATAAACTGTTGTACTTCTGCTGTTCCATATGTTCATATTGGTCTATCTAGTGGGATTTAATGTGAGATTGCGTTAAAATAGAGGTTTTACGGTAGTGCCACATCGATTAGTACCATATTTTTGTACTTCTGTGATATATAAAGCAAAAATAAAGAATTTTTGAACATTTACGAGACATGATACACTTCCTCAACAGTTGGAAGCAACACAAACGTTTTGAATTTAAAATAAAACTTTTATTACGACTCAAAACTACGCAATACCTTATACATGCATATATAGCAACAAAATTGGGCTGTTTTTATATTTCAAGTAACTCACAACAAATTGAACGATCTATAGTGATATCTTCATGCGCCATACAGCCTTCATAGAGTGAGTGATTGTTTATTGGTTGTCAACTTCCTTACAACAACTGAGACGGTCACATGTGCAATTATGTCTGTTTTACAGGTGATATGAAAGAAAAAAATCAATCGGGGTAAATTCTCTGAAATAGTTGATGAAGATACTATCCAAGATATTCCAGTGAATCAGAATACTCTCTGGGGGCTGTTAAAAGTCAGGAACAACTTAAGTTTGATATCAAATAGAATAGGATTGACTTATATCTTATGCAAAATGCAAATTGCGCTTAACATTTTTCTTCTGGTAGAATTCCCTTGATACCGACCAATCAGCTTGAAGTAATTCAAAACTTTTTATTATAAATTGGCAGCCGCTGCCAGAATCTCCTAACTACTAGTTAGTTAACAGCTGCCTAAATATTGAACAGACGAGAACAAGATGGGACAAGAGAGCATTTTCCTTGCCTTGCTTATACTTGCTGTCTACTCGGCTGCCGGCCTTCCACTTGGAAGTCTTTCTAACAAACAGCTGGTAAGTTTTTTTGTAATTGCACACAAGATTATATACACTTAGGATAAGGTCTCTTTGGCAATAAAGCAGAAATAAATGAACTATTTTGATGACCTCACAGTTTTCTCACATTTCATCCAATTTCTAAAGCACCTTGCTCGATTTTTCCTTTGATAATTGATATAAAAAACAGACAATACACGATGGATAAAATGGAGATAAATTTTATTGGCAGTTGCAGTCCAAATTTAATCTCTTTTACTAGCTAGGCTACAATTTCTGTTTAAAACTGTCATTGGCTGTTTTTCAAATTTTGAACGTTGTTTAACCTCTTCTCTCTGACTGCTATAAATGATTTTGAAATGTTTTTAATATTATAATAAATATAATGATTTAGCGTAACATGTAGTATATTTATAATATTACACTATGTAACGTTAGATATACTTATTGTACAACACAATGTCATTGACAAAAAATATCATGATGTAATGTAATATATATAGTATGATATACAAAGTAGTTTATGGCAGTATAAGCTATGGAGCAAGTAAGCAATAATTTATTACACATGCTTTGAAGGCCTGTGATATACAGTATTGGGGCATACTGTTGTATCAGGAAATAGGTTTGTAAAGGGGCGTGGCCTTGTGGTTTAGATCAGAGTTTGATTCCCAGTAAAAAATAGACCTTCAAATAGTTCTTTTCCAACTCAACAAAGCATATTATTTTTTATGGCCATTCGGATACAGAACTAAGGAAAAAAATATAAGTAAGGTATTTAATACTAAGGGAAGCACAAAAACATAGTTTTTATTACACTATTTTCAATAGTGAGTCACTAGTCTCTTGCAAAAATTTTCAAATCTTCAAAAAATAAATTTTATGTAAATAGCTATCTACTATACCATTTATAGGAAAGACAACTCTTGTATGCCTGTGGTTAATCACCTTGTAATGTTCTCTCTACAGATGTCTAATCGACTGGCTGATACAACAGAACGCCCACTTACCTTCTGGAGCAAAAGGTTCGGCAGCACCGATATGCTTAAGAATTTAGCTGCGAATGACGGCGATGACTTAATTGCTGACATCCTCCGGGACATGAGAACTAAAGAAAAAATGGATGAATCTTCGTCAAACACTCGAACTAAAATCGACTCGCAGTTCGCCAACGTCGAGCTGAAAAGCGTCTCGGACAAAAGAAAATATCGATGTCTTGTGAACATTGTCAACTGCTACTACGGATAGCCCGAGAACTGAACTCAGGCCGCATTTCTATGTGCATCGTTTTAATCTCTCTCCTTCTTCTCACGGGCTGACATAAATATCAAGGTTTTAGTGTGTTTTAACATTTGATTGCAATAAATATGGTAGCCAAGGTGCCAAAGATGCAGACATAATGTACGGACACCATAATGCATTCCATTCTGCCATATTTGTTGAAAAGTATCTTTTAAATTTATTTATGTAATACTGTAATTTGATATTTTTTGCATGTGTTTATAAAAAGTTCCTAGTCAAATACTATATGTTGTTATTTTTCTATTAATTTTACGAAGTGCAATACATTGTGCAATAAATCCTTCTATAATGCGTATTCTAAAATCCATTCTGTAATGCGAGTTCACAGTTTGTCTGGCTGGCATTTGAGGTTCTTTAATCTTTAAGTATGAAAAAATAATTCTTATCATCGAGAGGGTCAATGCAATGACCCAACTTTTCAGAACTATGTGAAAATCTAAGGCTAAACTTTCTGCATAACTTTACAAAACTTTCTCTCTGATTAAACTAAGCACATTGCAGCCATTGACCTGTCCTAGCCAATGTAAATTACAACTATAGTTCAAAAAGTTGGGTTGGGTAGGCTGGCCTTTCATAAAGTTGTGGAAATTACTTTGTAAATAGTGGAATGCTTAAGAGATTCTTTAGCTGCATTTGAATGTTACCAATTAAAACTGGTTTGCAAAAGAGAAAAAGATATCAGATTGATAACTGCATCTTTAGCCAAAAATAGGTACCTAGAATTAATTTTATTATTGAAATCATTATGCGCAAGAAAGCGTGCAATAAAAACAAAATGAAAATAAGAATGGTGTAAACAACTTTTACATAAAATAAGTCTTGATTCTCATCTACTGGAGTATATTTTTGGCGGTGAAAGACAGATTTGACAGGTATGTGACAGCTGGTTTGAGTATTCAATTTCCTGTTACTTCAGCAAGGGTTTACGCTGTTTTGTTACCGCTGCCAAGTTTGAAACTTCTTTTTGCAAAGCTATGCTGAAACAAGATTCTTATGACAATAAATTGGAAGTAAACACAGAAACAATGTTTTTATGAACACTCATAGACTCATAGACTAGCAGAGAAATCTTAAAGTTGCTGGTATGTATGTGTTCCATTCTATGCACACTTCTCAGTATTAGCCTCATCAAATATGCACATTGACTAGGCCTACATCTCCTAAGAGGATCTACTATTGGACTATGGTTATCTAAGCATCACTTATTTTTAGCATAGGATATTGGTTAACGTTTTAATGAACTTTAATTTAAATAATTTTTTGAAAAACAGAATCATCTAAGTTACTTAAGCATATGTCAATATGCTATTAGCGCATTAAAAGTATATTGTAGCATCTACACAAAAGAATACTACTATATCTACACATGACACCTTCTGCCATAACAACGCCTAAAGTTTGCAGTTGCAACTGCAATGATGTATACAGCAGTATCAGCGCTTAGCATCTGTTCTAAACTTATGTTGCAGCATTTACTCTAAACATCTGCTGCAGTATCTACTCTAAACATCTGCTGCAGTATCTACTCTAAACATCTGCTGCAGTATCTACTCTAAACATCTGCTGCAGTATCTACTCTAAACATCTGCTGCAGTATCTACTCTAAACATCTGCTGCAGTATCTACTCTAAACATCTGCTGCAGTATCTACTCTAAACATCTGCTGCAGTATCTACTCTAAACATCTGCTGCAGTATCTACTCTAAATTTATAGGGTAGTATCTACTCTATGCATCTACTGCTGTGTGTCAGTATCTACTCTGAACATCTTCTGCTGTGTCCTAGTACCTACTCCAAACGCCTGCTGTGGTATCAACACTAGCTGCCTGCAGTGGCATTTATGCTAAACACTGAGAATATATATACAGATACTAAAAGAGTGAATGTCATAAATGAAATGCTGTAGTGATCCAACGGTTCTTGCTATGTTTGTGGAGACACCGCCTCTGTCAATCAACATGATATCCTTGTTTGAAAAGAACTCGAACAAACAAAACCATAATTATCTGATGATTGTCTGATAATAAGCCGCCTCGACAATTAATAAATGTACATAGCTAGTGTGCTGGTGGTGGGCTAAGCTATGTGGTTAACGGATTATTCCGAGACAGGAAATATGATTTTCAGTTTGTTACGGGCAGCCAGTTGACTTACGCTGTCACAATCAGCTAAAATCAATGATGAAATATCTTCCAACATTTTGAGGACACTTATGACGTTTGAGTGAGGAAAAGACCTACTTTATTGATCTTAAACTAGGAAGGCAAGTTGAATGGGACCTGATGGTAGCATCTAGTATATAACTATGGGGGCTGCCTACCAAGTTTTCTGGTATGGATGATACTCATTAAACTGCCTTATATTATGTAGCTTTGGAATATTTTTGGCTATAGCTTTTATTTCTACCCTACCTAGTTTGTGTACAGACATGCAAACAGACTGAATGAGTAAAAAATGAACACACAAACAAATAGGCAAACAAACAGACAGCCAGTCATACAGTCGAACAGGTAGATAGAGAGTCAAACAGACAGCCAGTCATACAGTCGAACAGATAGATAGAGAGTCAAACAGACAGCCAGTCATACAGTCAAACAGGTAGATAGAGAGTCAAACAGACAGCCAGTCATACAGTCGAACAAGTAGATAGAGAGTCAAACAGACAGATGGACAGACAAACAGGCAAACACCGACAAATAGACAGACACACTGCCAGGAAGACTTGCAAACTGACAGATAGTTACACAGACAGATAGATAAACAGATAGACACACAGACAGACATACAAACAGACAGATAAACAGACTGACACATGAACATATTTTCAAACAGACAGTTAGGCAGACAAACACACAAACATACAGACAAGCAAGCAGGCAGACAAACAAACCGATCAACAGTCAGACAGACAATCAAACAGACAGACATAAAAACAGACAAACAAACAGATATAAAAATACAAACAGATAAGCCCATGGACAGACATATTGACCAACAGACAGACACAGAGACAGGCAAACAGACAGACAGGCACACAAGCAGACAAACAGACAGACAGACTGACTGATAGACATACAAGCAGACAGAGACACAGACAAACCAACAGACAAACACAAAGACAGACCAACCAACAGGCCAGTCAGTCAGACCAACGAACAGACAGACAGACAGACTGACAGGCAAGTATACCGTTAGACAGATAGACAAAGAAGTAAACAGACAGACAGATAATAGATATGCAAACAGACATGGCAAATATTCACTAGTTTTGTTACACTAAATCTGGCATTTTGATGCAATGAAAGTCAAAAATCACTAGCAGCTATCCTGGCCAGCTCTGTTATGCACAACTGCTTAACACTGCCTCAGTAGAGATATTAACACTAATTTGTGGCACCACAAGAATTGTAGCTTCATAACTGGACAGGTTCATAACAGGCATGTCTGTTGTTTTTAATTACACAGGCCCAAATGCTATGTGGGCCCAGCCACTGATGTTTTAGGGCCCTGGTGTTGAGCAAGGGGGCTTATGCTTCAGTAGATACACTAGCCACTGCTTGCATGATTATGCAATTTTCAGAGGAAGCTATACAAAATACCTACTTTTCCTAAAGCTCATGCTGTTTGCACTGAAGTAAAAATAAAATAAAATTACTAACCCAGACCTTTCGGCTCCAAATTTTACCACTGGAAAATAATAAAATGATTGATTTGCCGTTTTTAAAAACTTTAAAAAAAGGCTAAAAATGTACTCCCTGCTTGTGGAATTAATTAATGCAAACAGATAGTATTTATTCTAATGTCTGAGCATATAAAACGACATTAGAATAAATACTAACTGACATGTCAAACAGCTGTAGCTTCTATTCTACAATAGATGTTGAATTCATCCATCCGAACCCACCATTGGGTCTTGAGGTAAAGTATTGTTACAGATGAGATTCATAACTCATGCTATTCAGCTTTAAGGCTGGTTCACACTATATCACCGTTTGTCAGCATTTCCCATTCGGCGTTCATCGTCGATTATGTGAACCGTGAATTGATGGCATCGACGAAGTATCGCGGACGCGTCGGGAAAGTTTACAGCTGTCGGACTTTCCTGATATTTTGCCGAGCATCGACGACCACATTTTAAATGTGAACCACTTTGGCGAAGGTAATTGGCGGTTGCTGATGGATTTATTCATATCCATTTATGATAGTCGCTGCGGGACCAGTTTTTGATTCCAGCGCGCGAAAACAAAGAGGTTTCTTCATTAAAATTTAAAAAGATAAATGATAACACTACGTTACGGAGTATTTCCTGATGCAAACGCGGATGGGTTTATGATAGTGTGAACATCGTTATCATCGATGATCACCAAAGTATTGTGGAATCAACGCCGAAATAGGGCGATATTGCTTGAACCGACCTTTAAAAGACCAACATTCTACCATCCATACCAACCAACCACATTTCACCATGTAAGAATAATTGTGCACCTACATATTCTCGATGCTTCATCAGCTCACCTGATGACCTCTCACAGCACACTAGACTGTCAGGGTGCTAGTGTATATAATGAAAATTTACGAGGTTAAGCTACCAATACAAAGTCTTTAAAGACTTGTGCTGGCAGGTCAAGATGAAAGCATGTGTATCCTTTAGCTCTACATTAACCATAAATAGTTCTGGTTTCTGTATAGAAGTGTTCTAGCTAGCATCTAACATGTCACGTATATTTTTTCGCATAAGTTGTTTGAAAACCGATATCGTGGATACCTGGTGTTTGTCATTCACTACTAATTTTTGCAATTTTTTTAAAAAGTCACACAAAGGTTAGGTATAAGTATATTTATTTTTTATCTGAAATTAATATGAATCTATATAATTTTTTAGTAGTTGCTCGCCTATCTGGGTATGATTTGTATGCAACAAGCGCTTTATATTCAGGCTCAGGGGTAGACAACCACTCAACTAATGGGCCATGAACTTTTGTCATCAGTCACCAAGGAATTCAGCTGACAATTGAGATGAAAAATGTGGGCACTCTATGGGATATTATGTGAATACCGAGCCATTCCTCTGATTAGCCAGTAATACTAAAGCTGGCTTAAATAAAAAGCCAGGGAACTGGTTAACAGGACTTGCAACATAAATGTCAGTGGACCAGGGTTTAGCGAGCGGTATGGGGAAGGAGGGCAGATCGTATGTCATGTGCTGCTGAGTAGCTTTGCCTTTTTCTTTTTTTGACAGGGAACTTTCAGTGTGTGGTAATCTAAGTAGACAAAAACATCGTGAAGCAGCGGAGACTGCTGAATAGTTATTGTTTTGTGCAGAGGTGTTGGCAGTAGGGACAGCCATTTTTGAGTGAGGTTAGTTGTAGCTATTGTGCTACGGGCATGTACGCCCGTGATGGTGAAAGCTGCTGGTCAGGGAAAGGTTGGAATGCCATTTTTACAGCTTGGTGCTGCATAAAAGCTTGTTGTTTTGCTTTCGTCCCGATCTAGTCAGATCCATAACTATGATCATATGATCATAGTCCAATCACGTACTTGCAAAAAATGTTCATATTTTTAAACCAACTCTATCCAGTGCATGGCAAAATTTTTTGGTGCAAGCAATTAATTTGCTATAAAACTTTGCTGTAGAAATGATGAAATCTACACGCTGTTGGCAATGTCAGGAAGGAATATGATGAGAAAGGCAGCAGGAGGCTCACAAGGGCAGAAGGGCTCATGAGAAAAGTCACGGAACTTGCGAACAGTGTACATAAAATCACGTAGCCTTGCAAAGTTTTACTGACTCGCTTCAATATGCAACGACCTGGAAAACCTGTCATTAAGATTGCATATGCGGCTGCTCGTCGACTTTGCACTCATAGTCAATGGAATGTAAACAATGAAGTTTACGATACTTTCGACCTCAAAGTTACGATCAGTCGTTTAGATTTTTATATCAGCTCTGCACCGAGAAACGGTTGAACTACATTGATGACTGGCCGTATTTAAAATAGCTCATAACTACGCTGCTGCATAACGTTGCTGTCAGCTATAGTGCCAACAGCTACATTCCATCTCGTCACCTGAAGGGCTGTAACGTCAGAGAATATATTTGCCTTTGTCAAATCTAGATATCAAATGCTGAAGCACAAAGCAAATTCTTTTGCAGACGGTATGTTTAAAATAAAAATATACCATATACAAACATTCAGTATTATGATTTTTTGTGCAAAACACATCTGCAAAATTCTAAACAAAAATATTTGAACAATTAATTACAAAATTTAAAATAAAATCATAGATGAACTGCTTAAAACCGAAATAAATTTAATTAGTTTGATTTCGTTAAATACTGTTTGATTGTTGGCAAGTCTTGCATCTTTAAAGGGCAGAACTTTCCAATTTTCCATCTGGCTCTTCGAGTTCTTCATAATACGCCCCGTTAGTATGAGCTGCTCCATTCATGGAAGGGAGGCTATTAGAGTCTGTAATATTTCAAGACGCTTGTTATAGTGCAAACTTATTACGTGATGTATGTATTTATAAACAGCATTGTCTATCTAAGTATTCATGAACGTAAGTTTTTAATTGTTTGTCTAGGACCTTAGGTCATAACATTATAATGAATGACATTTCAGCTCTGTGGAGCAAATTATGAAAAGTACAAGTGGTTTTGAATGGCGAAGATTTTGCTATCAGCTCGAGATGCTGATGGCGCTCGAATTTGCCTGTTATTTCTCGCTTTATTTATTTAGGGAGTTTAAAAATAGCTCTTCTAAACTTTATAACTTGCGAAACAAGAAAAAATGATAATTTGAAAGCACTTTCATAGCTTAGAAGATGCCATTGATGGTTAGAAAACATTTTAATGGTAAGAGAAGAAACACTCACCACTGTAACCTTTTTCTTGAATTTTTTTATCAAGAAAAAAAACACCTATATAGGGGTTTGAACCACAGTCACACAGCAATGATGCCAGACTTTCTAACAACAAGACTATCAGGTACACACCCATTTACTGTTTGGCACGCACTTACATATTGGGCATGGATACTAATAGGGCGTAGAACATCCTTACAATATAAAACGAATATTGTTATAAGCTATCATGTATTGCTCCCGGTTCTTAAAACGACTACATGCGTAATGTGTGGGCTGCCACATCGGGCCCTGTTGAAATACCAACTAAATGGATCATCTTCAAACATAAGGAAATGCGCTGACCAGGTCAAAATGCCACCACAACGTTTAGTATTTAGCCTCTGGATTGATAGAAACATCTGACAGGAAGTTGGGAGGCTTTGATGTAGTTGTGAAATATGAACATAAAGCCGGCACATGATGTTTGTAAATAAACCAGAGGCTATAAAGAGGCAGGAGAAATAGCAAAACTAAATAAGACTTTCTGAGTAATACAAACATGCAAGAGGATTTAAATTAAGAATGCCAGCAGTACGCACGGATTTATTTTGCTGCGTATATTCTTTTTAAATCTTTGCGCTCAAAGTTCAGGTTAAATAATACGGCTATTCTGACGCAGATAAAACTAATAGCCACAACTTTGAAAGCTTTAAAAACTAGTGATGCAGAAACGATGCTTGAAAATGAAAAAATTCTGTTTGGTAGTTTATTAGGAATAGTGTTTTTATAATAATGCATGCCTCAACTATCAAGCAGATGAGTTTGAAATTTTCCAATTAGTTTAAAAGCATTAAAATGGTGAAATAATGAATAAGATAAAATAAGTCTCTCAGGAAAGTTGGAAATCTCAAAAAATCAATGAGAATATACATAGATGTGAATTTAATCTTGAAGGTATGGCTACACAGCAATATTTTAGAAATCTGATGCTCACCAAGAAACATTGTATCAAAAGCTGAGACCTATGGCAGACCTTGTACTCACACATGTAAGTATGTACGTACATACGTAAATGCATAAGTAAGCCTATGTATGTGTTTTCTTAAAGAGGCTACTTTTAAATAATACTTACGCTAGCCAATAAAGTTACACATTGCAAGCAATTTTTTAAGATCCTTACTAATTTCAACTTGAATTTAACTTTTGATGATTTTTGGACACACTGATCATGAGAAAATTATTGCAAGAATGAGCTTCCTATTTACAGTAAATTTCCACAACAAAAGCACATTTATCGCTAGAAGAATCAGCCAATGAGATATGTGACACCAATTTGCTTCAAACAAACCAAAAACACAAAAATAAAGAAATAAACAACAAATAACTAAACAAAAGCAATGTATTAAAACTATTAAAAGATTTTTCCTAAAACCTCTAAGCTTGCTTAACCATCTCTTATTAAGTTTGAGCCAAACTAGCACTGACCTTTGAAGGACCTTGACTCGTTATGAAAAAGGCATCTTAACTACATTGTTTTTGTTATCATTATTACTAATAGAATAGTCAAAAATTATATAAATAATTCTGTTTATAACATATTATTAAAATAAATTATTATTTATATATTCTTAGCAAATCCAATTAATAAGCAAACTAATTTTTGCTAATCTACAAAAATATTTCTAGCAAATATTTTTGAATTTATAATTATATTTACAAATAATCAAATATTACTATAAATATTGCTTGTTTGAAAGAAGTTTTGAGTTCAGTGACGAATTAGTACAATACTCACAGACTATGCCAAAAGGTTAAAGTGCTCATGTACTTCAGGCTATACAGGGACAACTGAAACCATAGGCTATACAGGGACTACTGAAACCATAGGCTACACAGGGATAACTGAAGCCATAAGCTATACAGGGACTACTGAAATCATAGGCTACACAGGGACTACTGAAATCATAAGCTACACAGGGACAACTGAAACCATTGGCTATACAGGGACTACTGAAATCATTGGCTACACAGGGACAACTGGAACCATAGGCTATACAGGGACAACTGAAACCATTGGCTATACAGGGACTACTGAAATCATTGGCTACACAGGGACAACTGGAACCATAGGCTATACAGGGACAACTGAAACCATTGGCTATACAGGGATAACTGAAACCATTGGCTATTATTACAGGGACGACTAAAACCATAGGCTACACAGGGACAACTGAAGCCATAAGTTATACAAGGACAACTGAAAGCATAAGTTAGTCAAAAACAAACCTCATCTCATAATCCATAGAAATAAAACTTAATGTTCATTCTTTAACTTTAGATTACAGCGCTAAATAATTTAATATAAAAATACTTCAATTTTTGAGTGCTTGAAATCTGATACAACTACTAGACTTAAATTTTAATTGAGTTTTTCTTAGAATTAAATTAAAGATACACCTACACAAAATATTAGTAGTTTTTATAAAAAAAATATTGGTATCTTTGTATCCTTTGTGATTGTTTTTGATATTTGAGGTGATCTGACTGCCAGGAAGTTTCATGATTAAAATCAACAAAACTTTATAGTCGATCAAGCGCTGAAAAAAAGTCGACATGAAGACGCCATTAGTTATTCTAATTGCTACAGTTGATATCGGCTAGAGCATTCAAGTGTTAGGATTCTCTAACTATTCTCTAACTCGATTCTTGTAACTATAAACGTCATAATCACACTTTTGCTTGATCTGAGCATTTTACTGCCAACCAAGTTTTATCGATTTTTATCTAGAAACATCCTGGCAGTCGTATTTCCTCAAACATCAAAAACAATGGCAAATAGTAGAAAAATACTTTCAGATAAAACTTGTTAAACTTTTATGCAAGTTAATCTCAAAATGCTAGAATCACATCTTTCCTCTACCAAACACGTTAAAAATAACTTACCTTAAAAAATCGATGAAAGAAAAGACAAAAGACATTCAGATGAAGTTTGCAGCAAAAAGAAAACAAAATAGAGATAGCTATTATATTTATTGCAAATAAACCCTTTAACAAAATATTGATTGACAAAGCTGACTCAACTAACTAGTAAATAAATTTCTTGCCAATTGGCGACAGCATTAGCGAGCAGGAAGAAGATATGCAAGGCAATCGGCATCGTAAGCGGGTATGATTGTTATTATAATAATAAATATCACAATTAGACTGAAAACAAGAAGGCTGACATCATATAATCAGTAAAATATGTAAACTGTATTAAAAATATAGCTAAAAAATTACAGATAGGTAAAGCACTATCTCGATGCATAGAATGAAAATACAAGTTGAGACTGAATTGTGCACAAATCTATCATAACCTCTTGCGTAAATCTTGGAGCTAAGTCTACTGAATGGCGAGGAATCACCGTCCAATGTTAGACATACCCTCAAACCTATTATCAGAAATACTATGCGTGTTCGAATAGTCAGATAGAAATAAATAAAATTATTATAAATAAAATATTTTTACTATCCTTCAAGGGAATTTTACTCTGAACTATGATCATATGAAAGCAATCATGATACGCAATCAACGGAGGGCAAGGAAATATCACGCTTGGCTGAGATCTGTAGGTTGGATTGAACCATTGGATTGGAGAGAATCAGTAAGTTTATGATTGCCATTCGACATGTTGTGCAGGTGGGAAAGCGTCAAATACTGACCAAATACGAGATCAAGCGCTGCCTGCACCGAGTCACTATACCGAAGATGCTTTATTCTGGCAGCTGACAGCACACCTTTGATATCCTCCTATCAATGAAAAAAGGTTCATTAATAAGCAGGCATAGGTGGTCTGTTTAATATACAAGCCTATTCGAAAACTTGTTTAAAAAATAAGAAATACATTTTTTTTAAATCTAAACAATTAAAATTCTGATTCAAAGCACAATGTACATTTGTTCAGTTCAGTATAAGAACGGCAAAAAAAATTTTTTACAAGCTGTATGAAAAAAAATCTCTTCTAAAATTCACACAAGTGAAATTGCAGTCATTGACAAAACTCAATCCTAGTAAATCCAAAAGGCGACTAAAGTTAGAAAAGGTGGGGTGGGTAGGCTGGCCCGTTGTAAAGTTGCGTGAATTATTTTGTAAATACTAGAATGTTTTAGAGACACTTTAGCTGCATTTGAATGTTTCCAATTAAAACAAACTCAAGTTAGTTCGAAAGACATTGTACATTTGTAACAATAAGTGTTTTCCTGACACCCAAGATGGCAGTGGTAAGTTTTGTGTTTCTTGTTGAGGTATCAATTTATCCCAGCATTACATACATTATATATGTATGCAATGTATCCCAGCATTACATACATTATATATGTATGCAATGTATCCCAGCATTACATACATTATATATGTATGTAATGCTGGGAAAATTCAACCAAATTCAGTCCTGTTCCTTAAAATTATGGCACAAAATTTAATTAATTTATATGATATTTAATTAAAAAACTAAACAAAATACAATTAAACTAAATACGTATAACATGTATTTTAGAACCATGGGATAAACACAGTAATCTTAATTGAATATTCTCTTGTTGGGCTGAAAAGGATACAAAGGGATTTTAAAGATTTGTTTATCGTGACTGACTCTTTCCTCTGTTTTAAACTTGAATATTTTAAATTTTAAATAGTTTTAAATTTTCTTTAAGGTTTTTCAAACAAGTTTTATCAGATTTAATTTATTTCTGTGCATTCATTCTTTTAGTTATATTTTAACGAGATATCCTCCGTAAGTACTGAAAAACTTTGAACTCTGCTCAATAAGTCGGTTTAAGTCCATTCAAATAAGCTAAATTAATTTCTTAGGAGGTTTGTTCAGTCTTAGCTGTCAACTCAAGATATATTGTTTACTTTTATTGACATAATTCTGATCTTCGAAATGAAACATTAGAACACGGTGTAGCATTATCTATTATTAGTCATTGTTATATACTATAAGATATATAGTACATATATATTACATTATATATATTACATTATACATATTACGTTATATATATATTGTATTATCTATATTTTGTTATATAGACATGTACACTATTTTATATATATTATGTTATATATTTACTCTGGAGAAACCGTGTGAACATACTCAAAATCTAATATAAATAGACAAAAAATGTTTTAAGGCGCTCTTTTGAAAAATTTAACAAAAAAAGGCTTACAAAAACAACAAATGAAAAAACCCATTGACATCGGACTGAGCCATAACCTTACCTGTGTGTCATTCCCCCTAGTGCACTCTGTTACAATTGCTTATCTCATTGAATATATCTATTGTTTGTATAAGCACCTTTTATTTGTAAATCTAACAAACGCTTCTGTGAAAGCCAAAAATGGTTAAATATTTCTGTTACTAACAAACAAGACAAAATGCTGCCGTTAGACAGCGCTCGAATATGTAGCTAGCATTATTATAAGTCCTTAAATTCACTGCAATGTGAAGCTTTTATTTTAGGCAGCACGACAACTATTGACCTTGAAACATTATTAACATCAACACATTTTATATATTTTTATTATTCATTTTTTATTATTTGTTATTAAAACATTACAAATGTTTTGCAGTCAGAAAAGTTATGACAAAAATAAATACCCAAAAAATTGCCAATCCGCTATATGGAATAAATATAATACATATTACCAGTCAGTAATTCATATATATTTATTAACGACTGCAGCCCTAAAATTTTTGGTCATATATTTTATTTGGTGTGATAAACAACTATATAAAGGTTAGCCATAATTATTAATGAAACATTTTTAAGGACACTTTTAACCCTTTTGAGGCAAGTCTAACAGAAAAGCAGCATATTTTATGAGTACAAAATAATCAACAATTATACTATTTCCCTATTTGTCTGCAGACCGACGTAAAACAGAGTTATGCATAGTTGAAAATATCAAGCGGCATAATAATGCTATCCTCGCAATGCTAAATATCTAGAAACGTGACTTTGGGACGTATTCGTCCGAGAAATGCAGAAATACGTCAGAGAAGGAAAAAATTTAAGGCTCGTGATGCAGGTGCGATTCTACCTACACATGCATATATATAAGCATATCAGACTCTCGGCCGAGCTGCCTCACACCTGCTGCCGCCCATCATAAGATATTAATTGCTTTTATCTTCTGCAGCGTGCTGTTGTACTCTGTGAGAAACTCGACTAATCACTTCACAGCATTTCTCAAATATGAAATGGCAGATGAAGGTACACAGCCATTACAGCGGGAGATAACTAACTCTACGAGGTCACATGAGGCAGCGGATGTTACACGGTGCTTCGCTGCCGAGTGTTGCAATGCTGATGCATTTTGATTGGTCCAGCCTATTCTTTCCTTATTTTTTAAGATGCGCTTACAAAAAACTTTAATAAATTTCATTAGGAAGTATCGGTATTTTTTTATCATTTGTGATAGTTTTGACGTGACGTGACAGACAAGATGCTTCAAAGCTAAAATTAACAAAACTTGATTGCGGTTCACACGCTCAACAGAAAAATCTTTCTACTCGGCGTTTTAACTGCGATCAAGTTTCATCAATTTTAATGTTGAAACATCCTGACAGTCAGGTCAGCTCAAACATCAAAAACAATTGCAAATGATAGAAAAATACCGATACTTTCTGATAAAATCCACTAAAGTTTTGTGTAAAATTTTATTACTTGATAGCCATGCAGCGTTTAAGACCTACGCTTTTCTTTAGCCCTGAATAACCTAAACAGGTCTACTAAATATCATCAATAAATCTTAATGCAAAGGAATCACAATAAACCAGCTATGAAAAAAGCAACTTTATTACTATTTGACCTTTATTACTAGACGACGTGTATTGCGAAAATTTTTTAAAACAAGTAAACTGACAATAGAAATATGAAAATTACTAGAGTTATCTTGCCACAACGTCTGTTCGAATTAGCTGAAATCGTCGTAGTTGCATAGAGTATTTTCATTTCATAGACACATTTGTCGCTAAATTCTTATTTTTAGCCACAATTTAAAACTGTAACCCCCACCCTTCAGTATTTACAAATAAATGGGGTCTAGCAGTGGCTTGTACATCCTCAAATGTTCAACCTTCTTTTTTGTTGTCTAAATTAATATAGGTAGCTTATGATATAAATTTAATTTTTTTATTTGTATGCAAAAAGTTGTACCAACTGGCGATAACCACTACAGCCTCCTATTAGCCTCAGGGTTTTTACTGCATGTATTTCAAGGACTGTTTGTGTTCACCCTGATCATTACATAAAGTTGCACTACAACTCCAAAACAAGGAAAAGGGTAATTAAATAATTGAACTCTCTTCTCACTGTAAGTTCTCTATCATAGTAGAGAGCGATTTCCAACAGACATTACTCTGTCTATGCTAAATATTTATTTTATTTCAATTCAAGGTTTCAAGATTTTTCACGGTTTGTGTCCTCGTTTTTTACATGACAATTACAGGTTGTCAACTCATTTCAACTTACGTGATGTGAACAAATTGCATACAATCACTAACAATTATTTTAAAAGTATCATTGCTAGCTGCTTTAACAATCTTCCACCAAATATCCGTTCTCTCAGCAGAGAAAGGCATTTTAAACACTATTTGTCAGACTATTTATTCAATTTTAATGGCTAACTGTTGCTTTTTTTCCCTTTTTTTGTTTTACTATTGTTGTATGGCCTAATTTGAAGAACATTTCTATTTTTGAAATGAAATTATTGCCAATAAAGTACTATATATATTTTTTCAGTTAGATCGCCTCACAAGACGAATGCTAAGTTTCAATACAGTGATAGCCTCCCTACACCTGGGTGTGCCAGTGCTGAAGTGTACGCTGGGCCGACAAGCAGATTATGTTTAAATAGGGCGTCATTGGAAAGCAATGGTGGCGCGACGCCTCATTTCAAATTTGTATCTTTAATCTATGCACACACAAACAGGTAACGCCATTGGTCGCTAAGGCAGTTTCCATGGCAGCCATTGGTCGCTAAGGCAGTTTCCATGGCAGCCATTGGCCGCTAAGGCAGTTTCCATGGCACAAAGACAACATATCGCACGGTTTTTTTGCTTCTAAACAGCGACACTGAATCACCACAGAATGAGAGCTGTTTACGGCTGTTTCCATGAAGGTATTGCAGGGCCATATAGTAAAACTCTATGAAATCCACAAAAACCATTTTAATTGCAAAACATTTATACTTTAATTTTAGCGATTTGCTGAAAGCTTGTTTCCAGTTTACGAGTAAAGCCACAAGCAAACGACCACTTGTCTTCACATGTCAAATACCCAACAAGAAACCAGTAAGCTCTGAATATAAACAGAAAGTATGTGCTGAACTTACTGAGCAGTTTGCTATAACGAAGGTGAGGTCATGTTTATTGAAATAGTCAGCAATTTGTGTAACTCCAAGCACCATGGTGTAGTCGCAGTTGGAGAAATGACTAGCATCGAGGATGATGGCATTCGGGGGGCTCTCATACACCCCGTGCTTCATAATTTTATCTTTCATATACTCGACTCCGGGGAAGGTCAGACCTTGGGCTAACTCCAAAATAACTGCTTGCGCCTGCAACCAATTCAGAACCGGGTACTCCTCATGTTCTCAGAGTGAATGACATTGTTGAAATACGGTTTAGATATCATTGTTGCAATATAGTTGAGCTGCCATTGTTGAACAAATATTTGAGATGTCATTGTTGAAAAACAGCTTTAGATGTCATTGTTGGAGTTCAGTTTAAATGCTTTTGTTGAAATACAGTTTAGATATCATTGTTGCAATAGAGTTAAGCCGTCATTGTTGAACATACAGTTTAGATGTCATTGTTAAAAAACAGCTTTAGATGTCATTGTTTTAAAACAGTTGAATCTATACACACCAATTGATTTAAACTAGCTGAAAATATAACTCATTGAAGTGTTACTGATATTTAGCTGTTTGTTATATCCCGATGAAGCGAATAGGCTTGTTGATATGTGACAACTTCACGAGTTAGATCTGATGGATATTTAAACATTGACGGACTTTGACAAACAAGCTTTCAATTCTATTGATTTTCTACATTTATATATCAAAAAATGGCTCTACTGTTTTAATTATAAGGTAAATAGATGACTTTTTCTTGCAAAACTCATCTCCATTATTTTCGAAACCTTTCCATTTTCAAGGTTCCTCCAGAATAATCCCTATATAGAGTACACCCAAATTCCCATCGTTGGACATGTGTAAGTACTTCTAGGCTTTGGTAAATTATACTTACATCTTCTCGACCCTCGATGACGGAAGACCCTAAATGTGTTGAGGCGCTTACATACTCAACCTGTAAAACAGAAAAGAATGAGAGACATCAATTAATAAAATAACTCACTTGTCTGTTAGAGACAATAGGTGTTGCTAATAGGTTAATTGGAGTCGCTACAAAAAAGCTCAGATCCCACTGTGAAAATCTCACGGAACAGGCAGGCCCACTAGCAAACTTTAGGAGTATTCTGTGAATGAAAAAGATATTCATGAATGTCAAATAATGTAGATTGTCTTTTTATTAATAATCCAACATGGTGATTTACACTTGTATTTTTCTTGGCTACCAGAGATGTGGTAGATGGATCATGATTTTGGGGTGAGAATTGGGATCATTTACAACGTTAAAGGGAATGCACGCTTTCATTTCTTTACCCTGGGTGGTCTACCACCGATACAACCAGTCTGACACGAACCAGATACCCAACAAACACCATCATAGTTTAAAAAAATTATCATCTCACACAGCACACTCAGTAGCTTGTACCAATCTTGCTCAGCACCCCAGAATTTCATGTAGAAATAACTAGATTAGTCTTGTTATAACGACTGTCAGAATTAGCTGAAAGCGTTTCGAGTATTTCAATACCATGAAAAATTTTGTCACAGCCATTTTTATTTTGTACATTAGTTCAAATGTTGACCACCCACACTCTCCCGTACTTACAACTGGGTAGAGTCTAGCAGTAGCTTACAGATACTCAAATGTTTAAAAATTGGTTTTGTTGTTTAAATTGATAACGAGTAGACAAGTTTGAATATAAACCCTAAAGAACCACAGGCAGATGGTCCGCCAGCTATCACTACAGAATTTTTTTCAAAGTGTGTTTTTGTCAAGCCATTCGAGAATGATGCGTTCCAGTATCTTTATAGCAATCAAGGTGCCACAATTTCTGATACCCATTCATGCGAATGTTTCTTTTTAACATCGAATCACAAATGATATCCTTTCTAGAAGCGTCAATAGATTCTTTGAAAAATTGCAAATGAGGAAGAGATACCCTAGGGAGGAAGTTGTGCTTGCAAAAGAGGAAACAGGAAACCATGACCGTACGCACACACATAAGAGCACCTATTGTCTTGTTGACTTTACGCGTATCACTAAGGCGTACCACTACAAGACGCTATAAACAGGCCAGGTTACACTATTCGCTGTTGCCAAACTAGACTTTAGTTAAAATCTGGGTGTACTAAAGGTCAAAGAAGGTCGACAACAAACAAACAACTCGAACTACGAAAGATAGGATGAACTGTCTTACAGTGCAACCGTATGAGTTCAATATACCCGACTTGTAAACAGAGTGTTTACATGGTGACAGTTACACAGACTTCAGGGTATGGTTTGTTTTCTATTTTATTTAAAGTAATTAAGAACATTTCTATGCAAACTGGAGATGTAGGCATTGCCATAGCAACAAAAAATAAGTAGTTTTTAATGAAGTGAAAATGAAAAATCTTTCACTGGAGAAATACGATATTTCCTACAGTTTAAAAAAAAAACATTGCAAAAGCTTCTTTGGTAGTATTTTTTAGTTAGTTTATGCTATATATATATACTAGCTGAATGCCCGGCGTTGCTCGAGTAATCAAAGTCTTCGCACAAAAGATTTATTTTTATTCAACATATAACAACAGTTACGATTCTAACTTTCAGATTTCATATCATCAGGGAAATGTTTTGCGCAGGTCAAATATATTAAGAAACAAAATAAAACAACTATAAAAGTGTTTGAATGTAAATGTGAAATAATTAGCAAGAAATAGCTAAATTAAGTCTGTTTTGAAAATAAAAGACAACAAAAGATGATTTGGTAATAATACAATTAATACGAACTGAGAAAACAAAATAAAAATCTTGAATAAGTAGAATTAATAATAACAATTCGTGCATAGAAATGTGTTTATAAAAAAAGGTTACTGTTCCAGCAGAAGCTATTCATCAGAACTTTGAACATGCCGATAGCGGTACCTCACAATACAGGTACAAATGAAAAATTGAGATATCGGATTGTCTTTGTCTAGTAATTTGTCTGACCGAACGGAGAGAGAATGCAGAGACTATTCCTACTCAAACTAATACAATTGTCCGCATGATAAGTATTAGTCTTTACTGGAGAATTAGCAATTGAACCTTATGAAAACTTGAAATAAAAGTTTACAAAAATATGAAAAAGCCTCATGTTTCATAGAGTTAATAGAGTTTCAATTAATACGTCGTTTAGCATGTGCGATCGTGGAAAAAGTATACTGTATATGATAAAAGCAATAGATTGCTAAGGACTGTATAGTGGTGGTGAATTTGTGGTTTGAAAACTTGCGGGTACAAGCGCTGCGAGTTCAAATCCAGCACGTGGTGAGCTTTTAATACCAAGATTTTATAGCTATAGCTGGACAGACAAACATGCGGTGACAAACTTTGAGATTTATGTATGGATGTATAAATATACATGTACATATATATAGGCTAAACGTAGTGTACTAGAGAAGATAACTCCAAATTGTTTTAAACTTTGATCTGTTTTTCAACACACAGAGTGCTTGTATTTGTTATTTAACACTAGTGCTGCTTATGAAAAAGTGAAACTCAAAAAAATGTAAACAAAAAGCCCAAAACTATTGAAAAAATGAGATGACAACTCCTACAAAGTAAAAATAACTCAGTTACAACTGATTGTATCTCAGTCTAATGAAATACAAACAATGTTGTATGCTATAGTAGATAGCAAACAACAACAGCCGTGACAAGGGTCAACCAACTAGTCTATTGACTATTGACCATGCTTACAAGAGAGATATATTCGCAAGGAAGTTGCTATGAATAAGGTCTGACCATCTAAGGAAAGACATCACCTAATCACCTAAATATTACAATTATCTTACAGTGCAATTCACAGAGTAAGTAACAAACTCATTGCGGAGAAAACTATTCTGTAGCGTTGAAATACAATGTATCAGAGTCAGGTGTGTTATCGGTAGGGTCGGAACAGATCTAGCAGGTATTATTTAATAAGGGCAAATACCTTAAGTCCTGGACGGGCCATGGGAAACAAAACCATCACCAGAGAAAATCCAATTCCGGCAACGATGCCAATCTAAAACAATCATGAAAAGGTCAAAGATATTTCTCACTAGCTGGAGCGCATGAATTAATGATAAAGAAGTGTTCTAATCTGAATGCATGAGACAATTCAGATAGAAACTTGCAATACAGATAATGCAGTTAGTAATAATGAATTGTTATACTTCTCAGCAGAGGAAGTTAATGCTCTTGCATTACGTAGTTTAATCAACTCATTAGAAAGCAAGTTTTTTTTATCTAGCAATAGCAATGAAATACCTTGTGCATAGTGCAATTATTGCAGAATAACTCATGAACTTTATATAATGCAATACAAAATGCAATAAGCATTACACACTACACACTACACCTTATGCACTACACATTACACATTATGCACTACACAATAAGCTTACCTCAAGACTTTCCAACAAGCTCACAAAAAATGTGATGAGGAGTGGAATCAAATCCATTTCTACAAGAAATCACACATCAGTTACACAGACAGACAGTCACCTGCAGCTCTGGTCAGAGCAAGATAAAAGACAAGATGTCGGTATGGGCATTCTAGTCAGATAAAGCAGGTGCTTATTGTTGAAGAGCATCTTGTGTCCTTTTTTGGGCAATTCACAAAGCGTCATAAGAAGGTCATAAGAAGGTGAGACAGTAGCATAGATGTTGCATCGAATGCCTAGTCAAATTAGATATTTATACTACTCATCCTTCTGGGACATTTGTGCGCCACATTTTTTAAGCAGACGACCTTGCCTAGCGAAGTGATTACAATAGAGCTACCAGAAGGCTTACAATGCAGATACTTTGTACCATACATACATGTAAGTTTACCTGCTAGTAACCATAGTTGGGTTGCGGGTTGGCTACATCGGTATCGGCATCGGTTCAGTGATACTATGTTCAACTAATTGCCCAACTTTTACATGACAGTTACAGATTTTCAACTCATCACATGATATGACCAAATTGTATACTACCTCTGACAATAACTTTGAAAATATTATTGCTGGCTCCTTTAACAATCATCCACTTATATTCATTCTCTTAACAGAGAAAAGTATTTCAAATACTAAATATCAAGCCATTTATGTGATTTGATTGATAAGGATTAATTTGGATTAATTTTTGTTTAAGATGAAATTATGGCCAATAAAGCAATAAATAAAGGTCAAGTTTCTGATCGCAACCTGATGCCCTACTTTGCTGTCACACAAAGGTTTGAGCTGATCCTCTAGACTCCAACCATGGCAGCAAACTGAGTGGCTATCAGCATAGTTAGCGGCCGGCAGGAAAAGAGTAAATCGATAACCAATAAGCGAGAGACTAACGGGAGAATCTCAAAGATTATGCAGATGGCGTCACAAATTACTTCCGTCTATAAACGATATCTGCCAGTCGCGATGACAAGTGAGAGGAAATTGTGCAAGATGATGCAAACTTTTGTCTGCAGAAGGGAAAATAAAAGCGATGCGAGAAACTGCTGCTCATCACACTATTCAAATCGAAGGAAAAAAAGCGTTTGATGAATGCATGAAATCAATAGTTGACAATTAACTAGGCAGCCAGCCTTCCCCTTAGATTCAGAATATTACTCAGCAACATGCAAACCCCGAGGAATTAAAATCTACTGCCTCAACAAGTGTTATAGAAGATGATGCCCATGAGTTTATATAACTCGATACCTGTCCACTTTACGAAACGATCTACAGCTACGTGGATACCTTCGAATAGTTATCCAAGGGTAGCTGTTTGAAGGTAGTTACCTTCAAATAGCAATTATATTCAACATGAGTATCTGACTGCACAAGGCATCGATGAAATCGATCATTCCATGACCATTTTTACTATAGACCAGTTCAAGACGACATATACTTCATAGCCATTTTAATTATTATTGTGTTACGCAGGGCTAATTCAATATGAAAGCTACTGCGTTTGACATTTTTAGTATGACGATTTTCAGTACTACTAATTATCGCATGACCATTTTTAGTATGACCAATTATCGCATGACCATTTTCAGTATGACCAATTATCGCATGACCATTTTTAGTATGACCAATTAATACATGACCATTTTAGTATGACCAATTAATACATGACCATTTTTAGTATGACCATTTAGTACGTGACCATTTTTAGTATGACCATTTAGTGCCAGAATGGTTGGTTGCCACAATGTCAGTTGTGAATGTTCCTTTTCTACATGAGCATAATCTATATTACAATTTTGATGTTTTAGCATGTACAAATATAACTATACAAAATTTTTTTACGCAAATGACGGCAATTATGGTTTAATAAATAACTGAAACTCTAAATCCTAATTGTAAATTATATGGCAGTTTGGTAAAACTACTTTTGGAAAAACTACATTCTGGTGGATGATTACATCACCTTAAAAGCATTAGCACAGTTGTCTATGACCATTTGTAGCGAGGGCATTTGTAGAACCACGACTTGCCCTCATACACAAGTGAGATCAAAACCTCAAACAACACCGTGAACCTTAAACATTTCATCTCATACCATTTATACAGGAACTTTAAATACTTCCCTTCTTGTTAAGCTGTAGGTCTAACTTACTTTTAACTTTCCATAGACTGATGACGGCCTCGTATTCAACCATTTGAATGACGGCAGCGATGATGACAGCAGCCAGTGCTGACTCAGGAATGAACGCGAAATATGGGGTGAGAACTATGATGGATAGAATAACAAGGGCTCCAGTCCAAACGCCTCCTACGGGAGTCCTGACGCCTGATTGTGAATTGATGGCCGTCCTAATAAGCAATACAGACCGTCAGAAGGATGAGACTGGAGCGATAAAAATGTAATACACGGCCTTCTAAATATTCTGCCACCACAATGTCGGAATGTTTCAACAATAGAAGTTAATTCTGCTGTAGGCATATTTTATTTATTTTGTTTTAGCAGTCACCGGGCACCTCAATCAAATAAAAAGAATAAAAACGAATAGCCACAAGATTACGCTATGATATACTCAAATATTTTATTTGATGAAGTTCCTTGAGAATTCACATATTTTAAAAGAGAAATTAGCACCATTAATAATATGTATCATGAGAATTTCATAAAATTTACATAAACTAGCTTTTCCTATTTTTTCAGTTGTTAAAGTTGCTAACTAAACATTTTGACTGCTGCCTACACAGGATTTATATAGGCACATGAAAGTGAAAAAAATTGGGTATTTTAATGCCTTTGCAGCAATGAATTGAAAGTTTGCTAGCATCGCTTTTACAATACTTGTAAAAAGTTGATGAAAAAAATAAAAATTCAAATAGTGTTAAACTCTGCCGACTCTAATATTAATCTAATAATGATATATTATTGCATGTGTTGATTGACAACTGCGTATTGTTAACTTATATTCCTTAGCAGTGTGTATCTAAAAGTCTAGGGGCGGTAATGGTACATCCATAACTATCATTTGTGGCCTCAATTCATGCAAGGTTAAAACATAAACACAGCTATACAATATCTTACAGATGCATTAAACCTTTATGGAGAAACCCAGACTATATTCCTTAACAGACCCGAGTAAAGGATCCCATATTGAGAGAGCTATTATTATCAGGGTGTTTATATGTTAATTATAAGCTACCTGCATTCCTGAACAAAACAATAATAACACATATAAGTTACATAATCATATCAAGCACTTCATTAAGAACTAAGGTTAACAACAAATGTAAAATATTATAGTGAAAGAGAGCACAACTCCTAGGTGACAGTACCTGGAGAAGCTGCCTGTGACTGGATAGGAGTGAAAGAAGGAGCTGATTGAGTTGGCGACTCCAATAGCAATGAGCTCTTGACTAGGATCTATCTTATACTCATTTCTTCTTGCTGTAAGAGGTCAATAAGTTTATCACACTCGCAGTTTCACAGCTCGCTCATTTATGGCCAACAAATAACTCTACCTGATGAGTAAGCAAAATAGAAACGCCAACAAATGAGGTTTTAGGCGCTACGCTTGGCATAAAATTTGGGTGTAACAGACTACATCTGCAGTGAAATCGTGTTTACTGATTAAACACAACAGCGGTATTTTCCCTTTGCCATAACCTAATGCTTGCAAGAATGCTTTCTTGAGTGAGTGATATGGACATAGACCTATTAACTATACTTAATAGTAGAGATAATAGTATAGTTAATAGGTCTATGGATACAGATCAATGCCGGCTTCTTCCTATTTCACCTTCATAAGGTCAGAGCCATTGTGAAACAACAAGTATCAGTTACTACCTATGTCACCAGTAACTGTTGAGATGTGGAACAAAATGCCTGCTAAGCTTAATGTATTACATCACATGTAATACCTTTATATGTAATTAAATTAATTATTAACTCATTTTTATTCACTCATTAATTTATGTAATTTACATTGTATATAAATTAATGAGGGAATAAAAACGTTTTACATTGTTAAAAAAAGAAAGCAGGGAGAATATATTAAAAGTCACTCAAGTATTTACAGGTAAAACCAGATGGATACAACCTAGGAATTGTGAATAACCTTCTCGGATAGAATTGCTATGAAATCATTTCAGGAGTTGTTTCCTCGAGCCATCCTTTGTGGCTACCTCCGATGAAGAACCACAACTCCACTGTACAACCAGTTTAACTAATCCTTTGCACAACTTGAGAGAACAGCAAGGAAAAAGTGCTTGAGGAATACTAGCAGTAACATAATAACATGAGAAGATAACTCTTTAGAAACTTACCAAACGCCTTGGCAATGGCTATACTTTCCAACATTCCGATCAGTGTAACGACAACAAATCCCTCACTAATGTCCTACAATGAAAAAGATGCTCCTAATTTAAAAATGATGCAAACTTGGCAAACACAAAAAAATAAAAATAGAAGCCACCAATGAGGATCGAACTCATGACCTCCTGTTTACTAGACAGGCGCTCTAGTCACTGAACTATGGCGGCTGATACAGTCTGTCTAAACAATCATTATAATAGATAACTATATTAAGATAGCAAATAATAACGCACAAATAACAGCAATAATATCTTACTAATAGCTTTAGAAATTATGTTGTTAAATTGTTCAATTATGAAAAACTAGTAAAGAAATTGAGGCACTCTATGACAGCGACACCCACAGTAAAAACAGGCTTTCCAGCCCCAATAACTCTGCAAAAGACATATACACCAACCGAGAAGATCTCAGCAGTAGTTCTGGTGATGGTTGTGTTGGTGTGCTCATCAAAGTGGTTGAGAGTGAACTTGGGCAAGGAAGGAGCCGGCAAGCCAGCCTCTACTGGCTTGGTGAGGGTCAAACCATAGAGCTGGTATTGCTGCAGGACACCAGCGATGCCGGCAGTTATTACAACTATCACAGCATTTCTTGCTACAAAATGAGAGGCAGCTAAGAGATGGTCGATTTTGCTCTGCTCTGAGTAGGACATGTCATCGATATGTAGTCGTCCTGATTTGACATCTCTAATGTTAAATAAATCAATTACAAAATTTCTATAAAACAATAGTGTAGCTACACCTGGGTGCATCAGCGCAGAAATGCTACGCCGGGCCGACAAGCAGGTCATGTTCCCATAGGGCACCGAACTCGAGTGGTTTTTGTGCGATGCCTCATGTCAAGGTTGTACCGTTAAGGTAAACAAGTTTAAGGAGTGCAAAAGTGTGACGCATTTGGTTGCCAAGGCCGTTTTCATGACACAAAGATGGTGCACCGCACAGTGCCACTAATTCACAGCAGAATGAGAGCGACACAGCTGTTTCCATGGTGACACTGCAGCGCCATGTAGGGGTGTGTCGCGACTCTTTCACTGCATGGAGACAGTGAATATAAATGGCTCAGAGTTTAGCTGGTATTCTTATTACTCAACCACATACAAATGACTCCAAATATATATATAAATGCTTCTAGCATGAATTGATATTTGTATACCCTTAACAACTAACTCAAACCTTTACCTGTACATATAAGCCAAAGTAACTTAAGTCCCGCCTTCCTAGCACCAGTTGCTTTTTTCATCCGGGCGTCGGCCAGCTCCTTGACTTTCTTTAAGGCAATCAGGGCGACTAGACATGAAATCCCCATTGCCATGTCATAGAGACTGTAAGACATTGACAAGAGAATTAGATCAGAGAATAGATGGAAATTTAAAAGGCCTACTATAGGAAAGACAACTCCCATGAAAAAGGACAGCTTCCACATAACTTAATGAAAAGCTGTAGATAAGTCTGTTTCAGAGTCAACAAGTCAAAGTGCGTCTCACTTAGTCTAATGTGGTAACTGTCTTCCCTGATATCAAATATACAAACAGCTAAGGATACAAGCAATAAAATATAATATACAATATAGAATAAAATAATAACGAAACCCCAACTGCTATATAACAGTATAGTAACAGGCTTTATAAAAAAACCAAATGTGTTTCTTCCAGTTCGTAACAAGCCAGCATCATAATATACCCAACTTGACCGTAAAATCAACTGATTTTGGTCTTAACATAAATGATTTTAAATACGATACAAGGCAAAAATAAGGTTGGTATAGCAAAGAGTTTAACTAAACACGTCACGTGACATTGTAAGTAGATATTATAGCCTCAACTGTTTGTAAACATGCATTTAGACATTACCATACGCTGGAACATCGGTAGTAATTTCTCTAGTAAACCTACATCTCTTGTAGTTGTTGTCTGGGCAGTTTGAAAACCATTTGATAAACCAGCAAATAGTGTGTTCAATAACAAGTTTTCAATTACATGTACCAGATATCATATTTAGGGAATGTTCAGCCGCTATGTTAAAACTGTAAATGTAGTTGTGTGCGACATCATTGCATAATTATTACTATAGTTAAGAGATAGCTTGTGCTATCCCTAATCTGACCTGCTGAGGAATTGTGTGTTGTGTGCAAAAGCCGGTAAAAATCTGGAATAACTACAATTGCCTTGTACTAAATAAAACATTACAGGTGGAGGTAATAACCAGTGAGTGACAAACAGAAAGTTCATTATAAGGGTTATGTTTTCTCGGCAGCATTCACCAGTTTCCTAAACCAAAGATGCTCAGACGTCAGCACAGGTCACACACGAGCAGCAAATAGCTTGTAAATGATGCCTCTTATAACCTGTTACAGTCAAAGCTCAACTCATGATTTTTGTTTAGAGGTTTGACTGTATTAATTGATATAAACCTTACTTTGTCTCCCCGAGCTTCTCGAATGTTGCCCTGACTTGAGGTTTAAATGCTCTAGGTACATCCTTCAGCCCAAGAAGTTTCTAGAAAAACAACTTACTGACTAAATCTCTTCAATCTAGCCATAAAATTAATTACATTTAAATATTATGGTTATTGCTGCGACTAGATCAGCTACATTCAAATCAATGCAAAACATTTTACAAGCAGCAGAGGCAGGATTTCCTAGTAAACGGCAGCATTACTGACAACACAAACTTTGCAAATTTGTTGATAACCATGCAATGCAGCGCTGAGTTAAAAAACCTCAACTGTGGTGAAATTTTGGAAAGATTTCTGCCACAGAAATTTACTACATCAATAGTGTGATAGTGATTGCAAGAGAGAACAACTCCCGATTTGGTCCACTGCTCTCTAAGCTAGTAACAAGAAAACATTTAACAGCTATTATTTTTGCCGTAGTAACATCAAACTTTTAGAATAATCATTACTATAATAAGATTCATGTCTGTCTGTTCGTTCAAAGCCGTGGTTAGAAGCTGAGAAAAAATATTGCAGTGTATGGGATTCAAACCTGTGACATTCTGCTTGCCCCCGGCAAATAATTTGCCTTCCAGGAGTTTAAAAAATTGTGTGTGTACTTATTCTCTGTGCTTTATGGGCACACATGACGATCTCTCACTACACTCAAGACAATGAATAAACAGTGAATAAGTATTTAAAAGTTGTCCTACCTTAACTGTTTTGGGGCCTACACAAAACTCATAGCAAATCAAGCATATACAATTGAAAAGTCAACAAGGAATGGGGCAACAAGGGGCTGAGGCTATTAAGCCTATAGAACTTACCCGAACCTGCCCGAAGGCTATTAAGATAGCAGCGGATGAGGTGAATCCGCTTATGACTGGAAAGGAGATAAACTGCACTATAAAGCCTGCAAATCAAACAACATCACGTAATAACCGTGTGCTTATCCCTTCCCAGGATTCATTGCACAAATAGCCGCGTGTGTCTCAAAGCTTGGCATACTGCCAACTGGCTGGTCTTAACGCAATGACAATAAATAAGCAGTTCTTTTGGTAACAGAATATAATATGTATATATCTTTAGAAGTAATCTGTTGGAGCTCGGTGAAATATTAAAAAAGCCTCAACACTTGGAACCCTTTCTGCATCATAAATAGTTCCTAAAATTTGCTAGATTGAATTAATGGAATCACACAAGTACAAAAAATTCGTTCGAATTAATCTTCACATCTCGATTTATTTTGTGTCTATTATATTGCGTATTAATTGGTTGAAATAATAGTTGACAAATATAAATATTTTAACTTGTAAGCCTAGACATTAAGGAACTTTTACAAGTATATTAAAACTTGATCTAAAAATATATTTCAAAATTATTAAATTCAAACTTAATTAAACCTAAATTAAAATATTTAAATATTATTAAACTTTATACAAGAGCAAACTACTGCTAGTAAATAAAACTCTCACTAACACTTGTCATACCAAATGTCATATGTATCTATCAGACACCTGCGCACACCTGTTCGGATACACTGTGTTTATTGAATAAAGCAAATACAATGCTGACTCATAGAGCAGCAAGAGGCATATCATTTGTGCATCAATGTAAATATTGTGAAAAAATTAGACTTCAATTTCACTACCTAAGACTAACGCATCTAATAAAATTATTTATAAAAGTATTTAATAAAATTAAAGCAGCAAAGTTTTAAGACAATAATTTAAATAACAAATAAAATAAATAAATAAATTTTTAAATAATAACAACAATGAGATAACATGCGCTATAATATAGTGTGTGACGCTTGTTTTAGCAACAGTTGATGAGGAAAACTCATACGGTTCTACGGATATCAGATATTGGTCTCTGCTATCTAACCAATAAAAATTGTTTTTTATTATTTAAAAACCTTTATTGATGCCTGAAATACAGTGATGTTGTCATTAGATTAGGAAGATACTGTCTTAACAATATATATATACATACCAAATATATATAGACTAGATCTATATATGTACGTACTGAACATATTACGTTATAACACTACAGTTAATTGCGGATCATAACCACTAAATACACTAAAGTTACTGTAGGTAACTATAGTTACTAAGATTAACATATTATGTTGTTAATAATTTTTTATATGTTTGAAATTTTGATGTTTGCATCATGGTGTTTGCATTAGATAATTACTATGGGTTTCCATACCCCTCTATGCAAAATTTTCGCTTTACAATGCCAACACTGAAACGATTTGAAATCATATGGCAATATCTATATTAGATATATCTACCAGATATATCTAATATATATCAGATATATATATATATATATATCTATATATATATATATATATATATATATATATATATGCACGCCAGATATATATAATATATATGGGTTACTTTGACAAACTTTTAAAGAATTAGCAATACAATTGTTGAGTGAATCTTTTTGGTGAAACGCAGATGTTGAAAAGTTAAACTGTACACCATATAAAACCAGTTTTAGAAAAACAGAGTCAAGTGCTTGAGGCTGCAAGAGACATGTGTATAATAAAAATTTACTAGAGTGGAAACAAACGAAATGAAAAAAACACACAATTTTGGAAAAATGCGATCGTTCGTCAATAAACATGACAGCTATTTTTGACCTTATTTGATATCAGCGCGTCTGCTGCAACAGAGGTCACTCGGCACAAGAAAAACTGAGAGACTGACATGTGTCAATATCTGAGATAAATATTTACATCTGAGGTCATTTCATCATAAGATAATCATTCCCAATCGGTGAATCACTACATTTTTCTATGACTATAAAATACCAAAGATGTGTAACCGGGATTTAGCGAAGTGTGGAATTCAAAAAATGGCTAAGATATGTCTAAGGCGTTTCATCATAAGATAGATAATAGACAGAAAATGAAACTGCAGAATAAATAAATCCGAGAGGTCATATCTCGATCAGAAATGACGGATTGAATGATAACGTCTGGCAAATAGCTAATTTCCCGTTTTGCTAGGCTTGGAATGCCGAGAGATAAGATTATAAACAACAAGATGCCGTGGAAATGTGTGAGATTTCCACAGAAAATGCACAGTTATGCAAGATTGAGCAATGACAAACAGGGATTAGCCTTATCTAAGGTGTGTGTAAATATGACGAAAAGATCAAATGCGACAATCAAAGGCAATAGCCTCGAGATTATTCAGGAATAATAAAGCTTTCACTAGACTCTTTGGTGAAATAAGTAATCACCGAGTTTTGGTAAAATATTTTACGTTTGGTTACTCAAGGTAAAAAAAGTAGCGAAAACTGTAACAAAAATGGATTTATTTTAAATGCTTACAAAAAGAGGATTTGTATAGGTGTATAAATTTTTATTAGCAATTAGCAATTGGTTTTCATTAGTTATCATCAACAAAATGATGTTCTTCGTTACGTGAAAAATAAAATAAAAAGACAGTACTGATCAATTAACTAACCAGTCTCATGTGTATTTACGATCAACTAAAATTACTCTAACAACAAATAAAATATCATTTCAATAAAAAACAAAGAATTAATCATTATGTCTCAATCGTACACAGCTTTGGGTAAACATAACTCCAAGGGCACACAACTCTCGGTGCCTATGTTAGTTTATCGACGTGATACTACAAACAGGTTTTGAGTATGCTCAGCCAATATCATGCAACAATATATGAGAGGTTGATACTGTTAAATAGATAACTCTATCTATATGGATATGAGCAATACTCAAGTTTATGTATTATTCTGACTGCTCAGTGAAATACAATAAAACCCAGAGATACGATGGCCCTAGGATATGGTTTAAGACCGTGTCCCGGGTTTCTACTGTCGATGAAATGCACAAAATGATCGCTCTTAGTCAAATTGGCAGAATGTTTTTAGTAAGTTTGTGCATTGACTAATAATTTACAGAAGTTAATTCAAAAGCATTTTAAATGAATCTGTCTGATGGGAAATTTGGACAAAATTAATCCAATAATAACTTGAAGTTGTCTACTCTTTTTATCATAGATTTTTATAATGCAATTCATAGTCAAATAGATGTTCCATTTATAATACTTATAGTACTTTTAATCAGGCTATTCGCATTCATCTAGAGAGTCAGCAAGGAAGGTCAGCAGAAAAAGGAACAAGCTTAATACAAATCTCCAGTATTAGAACGATTGACCAACAAACATTATAGCAGTTTTCTATGCGTTTCAAATGTGTTTTTATATCTGTCATGTTGCTATGTGGCAGCTGACGATGGCCACTAGAACAGCAAGCTGGCTACAGTTAATCACCTTGCTGTTCTTGTACTGTGAAATGGTCGGTAATATTTGAGATTCGTTGTGACTTCATCCAGGATTTAAAAAAGACTATAAGGCCCCAACCCACAAAAATCTCTCAAAGTATAAAACTGTAGAGCTTCTCACGCATGCACTTATAGAAAAATAAAAACTTTTTATGTTTTTCCAACAGAAGGTCAGCACTTACATATTTTGCTTTTACAGCACTCTCAAAGGAGCAAGAAATGAACCAAGTCAACAGCAAGCGCACACATAGCCTGACATATACATGTTATTACACTTCAAAGAAGTAAAGCCATGTATGTGGATATGTATACATACCCATATTAAGTAGCCCCATGACCAGCTGTAATAGCCCAGTTATGAGGGTGAGTACTATAGCATAGGTCGGGTCACCATGCACAGGAGATTTCTCTGCCCCAAATTCTGCCACTAGCAAGGACATGATAGCTGTTGGTCCAAGGGTTATGTCTTTGGAGGTACCGAGGAAGGTGTAAATGAAGACCCCCATAAAGGCTGAGTAGAGACCATACTAAAACAGAGGCCGACACCCACCTCACAGATACTGATGCATAGTATAATATAATATATTTATTATGTGTATAATATTTATACATTGTATAATATATTATGAATATAATATATATTATATGAAAAAAGCCAAACATATTAAAGCAGCAGAGGGTGGCAGCAAACTCATCTTGAAATTTCTAATTGCGCTCAAAACTTGTACCACAGATCAGTACCACATGAAAAAAATTAAAATAATATTTTTTAATCAAAATTGATATTCTAAAATCTTTTCACTTCTTTAAAAATTTGGAATAAAAGCCAGTATGAAAAAATGTACAAAAATGTTTTACATAAATGTTTTGCTTCAAGAAGATTTTTTGAACACATTAACAGCAGTTAACTAGTGTTAACAGTAGTTAACTGCATTAACTTTTAACGTCATTAACTGTTAACAGCATTAACAGTTAACGCTGTTTAAAATGGCATTAACAGTTAACTGTCCGTTGACAGTTAACTGTCCGTTAGCAGTTAACTGTCCGTTAGCAGTTAACTGTCCGTTATTGCAGTTAACGGACAGTTAACGCCACCATCTACCTACCCTTGCACCCAAAACATTTGCTAACTCTAATTTGGTGTCCAACTTTGTAACCGTTTGGCAAGGTACGTTTAGTGATTACCACTAAGGTTGATTGAGTCTGTCTCATTACACACCTCACAGACATGTGAACCGACCAATTGTATACGAGTTGAAACTGACACGCTTATCATTATATTTTATAAACACACAAGATATCAACGTGTGAAGCACTTGCTACAACGTAACATGGGGAAATACCTGTGGAGGAAGCTCTGCGACGACAGCATAGGCCAGACCTTGCGGTATCACCGTCAAGCCAACTGTCAACCCGGCGACTAAATCGCCCACAAAATGTTTTAACCTTCAACAGAATATCAACCGCATCAAATAGCCTCACAAGCAGTAAATATATTTAGGTCAAACAACTGTTTTGTACCTGAATTTCGTCTTAGCTACCGCACCACTGACTATATCTAAAGCTTTTCCATTAGTTCAATGTTTCTAAGTCAAAATTTTACACAGAGATATTACACAATGGTTTGGTTCAAATGTGCTATAGCATGTTGACAAGAGTGTCAATAAAATCAAAACAGCCTAAAAATATTATGTAATGTTAGAGTTTGACAGTAAAATTATTTAGATTCACGAATCGTGTAAAGAATGTTGGTTCAATACCAACTCCGTGCTTAATATTTTTTAAACTTACATTAATGTTTTGCCAACCCGACTTTCTAAAAATTGTATGACAACAAACATGCTATGGCTAGCAAAAATACGATACTGCATTGTGCCAACAAGCAAATAACTAGAACGGTGGTTGACTCGGCAACCAACTGAAACATATTATTATGGAAAGTATCTGACAGCATTTACTACAACTTATCTTTTTTGTTTTGCGCAGCTGTTGTTGACCTTACCTTACTTGTGTCTCCGGAATACCCAAACTTAGAAAAAACTAGTTAAAAAATATTATTTAAAATCCAAGGCATAATAATAATGTGTACTTATTATTTGAACAAAACCTACCGGTATTTTGGAAGCCAGTTGACGATAGGAAGCTTGCGCCGAGCATTTTTGGCCGTACAGAACTCTCTGCCATAACGAGCGATTGGACTTTTCTGAATATTTGACAACACGACTGGAAACTCCGACAGACACTCCATGACTGAAAGGGTTATTAGAGCATAACATTACATGAACACTCCCAGCCTTATCTATAATCCTGGCTATCTAATGAACGCAGCTATTTCTACATCTATATATAGATAGTCATATGACACTGTCCCGCATTGGATGTGTCAACATGCTTATAAGAAACCAGGTTATGCTACTTATCTGTTTCTAAGATAGCTGGAAGATTTTGGGCTAGAAATAAGAAGAATTAACGAACGATAGCAGACTTAAGGCGATAACTTCGAGCCTATGAGAAGATTTCAGCTAAAATTCCATCAAAGAGTTGGTTAAACATGGTAAATCATTTTAAAATTATTTTGATTTAAGGTATAGATTTTACAAAATGAGGAATGTATAGGCCTACCTGAAATTTGGAGTTGTCATACCTACTTGATATTTTGCACAGTTTGCGAGTACAACTTAGTGGTGTCAGACATGTATTGCTAGGCATTTTCACAAGAATAATACAAATACACTTCATTCTCTTACTGAGTTAAAGTGAGTAACCATTTTAAAATTTACTCATGTCATGTTTTTTATATTTTCAATAGAGAACAACCAAAATGCGAGTGTGGAGGTGATTCTAAAACAAGGACAGAAAACTTTGCAAATACCGGGACTCTGTTAATGAGAACTACAACATGTGGGAATTCTCCAAGAGTTCGGCTTACTTTGCCATCTAAACTCTTAAACTGTGATGAAGAAAGCATTGAGCAGACAACTCTAAAGCTGGTTAGCCAAGCAAAATATATGGCTTACTTTAATGATAGAAAATTATCAAAGAAAAGATATTTACATGCTTCTGTAATTTTTAGGCATTTTAGCATAAAACCGCTTTTATAGATTGCAGCCTTTAAGCTATGCTACACAGTTTGTAACTTACACTTGATAAGGTGAAGACAACTCTCATACTAAGTTCATGCAAGGAGCCCGCTTCGTCTAAGATATAACTCAAGTTTCTGTTAATACATAATACTCATAGCCAAAAATAATTATAAAGAAAACTAAATTTAAGATTGACAGTTCACAAAAATTTGATTTTTACCAGACAGAAACAAAAAATAAATTTTATATTAAACCTGCCGCAACATACTGGATTAGGTAGAAACTCGAAGATAAAATGCATACAGACGTATACAAAGATTTGTCTCTCCATCTGACTAGAGAAGACAACTGTACTGGTACTATCTTTTATGACTAATAAATGATTTTTTATCGAACCCAAATCTTAGGAGTTCCATTTGTTTTTTTATACCAAGTAACAGATACATAAAAAATCAATGACAAATAAATCTCCTGTTTTATTGTTTTTCAACATAAATTGTGAAATGCTCAAACAAGGTCCCTTTCCAAAATTTTATATACATATAAATTATATATATATATAAATTATATATACATACTTATGCTATATAAATATCAATAAGAGTCATGATCAAAGAGCTCTTCTAATTATAGGACAAACGAAAATCAGTACTCGACATGCACCTGATGTGTAGTATTTGGTTGATACACCTATGAAAATTGGTGTGGTTATTAAGTGTTCTAGAAGTGACAGCAATGTGGAAGTGGAGAATGAAATGGCAGTGGGCAGTAGACGGCACCCTAACTTGAGCACTTTGCGAACATATCAGTTCGCACATGTTTCCCTACTCTTATCAAAATAGAAATTTATTTTTTTTTAAAACGAAGAGCGAAAAGTAGGTTTGGTTGAGCTTTTGAAAATAGTGACAATCTAGCGCCTTCAGCATTTGCAAATGTTTTAGAAAGAATTTCTTCAAACCAACCTAAGTGAAGTTGTCTCCCTCGACAACAAACAAAGGATGCAAGTTATAGTCCACCATTGAAGGTCAAAAACAGGATAATTATCCAGTATCTAGTAAAGCTTGTTATGCCCAAAAATAGTAATAAAAACAAAAAAGTAATAACAATGGAATTACAAGTAATTAAATATTTATTTATATCCTTTGAAATGTTGTATTTAATATTTGCCTTTGTATCTGTCTATTTATTTTCATATGGATAAATCAATGTCAACTTCCTGTATTTTCCCCTATACAATGAAGCTCTGACTTGCTGAACAAAAGTGTTGTACCAGTAAATTCAAATTGTATTGCAGGAGTCTAGCTTTTGCCTATGGAGCCACACAAGCACACCCATGAATTACATCACACTGCTCAAGACGATCAATAAGATAATGCTAAAGACATAATCAACTGCTGCGAGGTTATTATGGGATTACATTGGATTTTATCAATCAATACTACTCCTCAGGCAGTGCCTATAATCGCGCTCTACTAATAACCCTCTGACATTGTGTAGTGCGAAACGTCTAGCCATGTGATGTCATATGAAGCTCTCGGCTATAAAGAATTATAACGAGTCTACCTCGGTGCTTACCTATTTATTTTCATCGGCAAACCCCTGATGACTGACGAGAGCGATCTTGCATCCCCTTGCTTCGATCGAAACAAATGGTCTCAAAACATCATAAAAAACAGACATATTCGGAATATATGAAACAATGTTAGTGAAAAGTCATTCTACGAAAAGTCTAACGTTTTCCCACAACATATAAAAACAACTCACTTTATGATTATGATCTTCGACTTTTTTCCAGCCTCTCCTTTGCTGGAAGAGAGAAGATCTAATCGAAATGTGGATCCTTGTGGGTGAATATACAAAATATTGTGATTTTTTGTTATTTGGACTTGCTGATAGGTTGTGAGTAGTTATGGAAAACTTTTTAACTCAGATTTTCACACCGGATACTCACACCCCTTACGGATGCAACACTCCTTACGAGTGCGAGCACCCCTAATCGGAAAGTTGTGGTATAACCGTTGCTATTGAACCATAACTGTCACAAACAACTTTTATCGTATTTGCTAGGCAAATCAGACACGCCGATTCCGATTTTGTACTCAAAATAAAGATTGGTCCACTAACTTTCAGATTAATGAAGGATTTTTTATAGTGTTTTAATATCGGTCTCGGAAACAACAGGATCGGCACAACAAGCTCCGCCCATAAATATGTGACGTAACCTAGCTTTTTAGGAACAGATGTTACGTAGGGATGTTTCGACCGATTTGGAATAATAGAGATAGGTGTTTTAAAATCCATTATTATCTAAATTCAGCCTTAAAAATAATCTCAGTCTTTTCTGAAAGGTAGATAAGCTATTTAACATTGCATATTTACAAATGAGCTCAAAAAAGCGCGATAACAACGCTAGCTTGTGATAAAACCGCGCTTTTTGAGCTCATTTTTCTCGGCGTTCAGCCTATTTAAACATCATGTAACGAGCTACATGCAATTTTAAATAGTTTACATACCTTTCATAAAAGACTGAGATTATTTTACAGGCTGGATTTAGATAATAATGGGTTTTAAGACACCTATCTCTATCATTCTAAATCGGACTAAACATCCCTAACTTCCGTTCCTGAAAAAGCTAGGTTTTGTCACATATTTATGGGCGGAGCTTGTAACGCCGAATGTGTTGTTTTCGAGGCGGATATTGAAACACTTTAAAAAAGCTTTATTGACTTTGAAGGTTAGTGGACCAATCTTTATTTTGAGTACAAAATCGGAATCAGCGTGTCTGATTTACCTAGAAACTGCGATAAAAGTTGTACGTGACAGTTATGGTTTCAGCAATGTTTCTGCCTTAAAGTTCACAGCGCCCTCTATACTGCCTCTACTTTAAAGTTCACAGCGCCCTCTACGCTGCCTCTACTTTAAAGTTCACAGCGCCCTCTATACTGCCAATTACAGATCGTATTTGCACTGCTGTAATAATATCCTAAAGTAGGTTTTGTAATAGCCATAATTAACCAATCAAGATATCAGATTAATAGAGCTATTCATAGGAGTTTTTAGTAATTATGCGATCAAGTTGAAACTTGGAGCAAATGATGAATCATGACAATGGCTACTTCAATGGAAACAGTTTGGTGGCAAAAACATCAGGGCTTGTTGGGGTTTGTACTTAACTTTCAGCTGCTGTCAGTTACATATATATAATAAAAAATGATATACATATATATGTAAACATATATAATAAATATATAAAATATTAAGAACTGAAAACTCTAAAAACTGTTTACTACTTAAAGTTTCATGGTTGTTACCATTCATCAGGTAGAACTACAAATTTTAGTTTTACCTGATGAATAGTAACAACCATGAAACTTAAAGTAGTAAACAGTTTTTAAAGTTTTCAGTTCTTAATATATTTTATATAAATTCTCTATTTTGATATTGAGCACTCTCTTCGGGTGAATTTCAACCTTTTTCTTCATCAGTATACATAATAAATATATATTATACACATATTAGTTTGTTATTATTCAATCTTTGTCACGGATAATAAAGACAGCCTACGCAGTGAATGCCCAATTGTAACCATAGAATTCTTACGAAGTTCAAGGCATTGCATTACATTGTGCAGTCAAGAATGGCTGAGATGTGTACAAATGTGAAACAATGACTAGAACTTTGGTGATAAAAGACAAACAACATTTTTATATCACATGACAGTATGGACTACCATAAGGAAAAGGTGGTAGTCTTGCCTAAAGGTCAAAGGTTACAGATGCCATTACTTAATCAAGCTGTTATCGTTTTTATGTATGTTAAGAAGTTAGACATTTATGATGAGATGTTACTTAAATCAGATGTGACAGAATAAACAGATTAAATACAGACGTGAAATACGAGTCGTCGCATATGTATTTAATACTCAAACACTGATGTTATACAAGTGAACATCTGTTCCCATAAACAGTGGGTCTAACGAGTGCCAACGATGCTGCTTATATAAAATGAGAAGCGACACTAATAGTCAATGTAACATGAATATAAAAATGATCAAACATTTTGACTGTAACTTAATGTTATAATGGCGTTATTTGTATACTCCCTTTAACAAAAATATCGATCACGAAGAATGAGGTCCTAATTGTATTTAATTGACACCGATTATAACTTTTGATAGAACCGCCATGTGACGCACAAGAAACGTTCCGAAATCACACTCTTCCCAAAGGGCAGAAAATTTCTTTGTTAAAAATGACGGATTACGGAAGGTTCTATGAACAAACTAGGTAATATACATGTACAATAAGTTACTGGCATGGTGCTGCCTCATGACAATGCTGTCTCATGATAGCTCATGATAGCACTACATGATGAGAGAACTAGCTGCAGATCAGCTATGGCCAAATAGTGGATCTAGATCTTTCTAGCCTTTTTTGTGGATCTATAAAGTTGGTGGTAAAATTTTTTTTACAAATATTTACCTTAAAATTTGATTTCAGAATCTTTTGAAAATTTTTCTGGTCATTCATTTGGTCATCACCAGTAAGCTTGAAAAAGTACGCAATAACTACAAGTCTAGCTGGAAGACTACTTACTTGCTTTGCCTCCACTTACCTTTGTGAATCTTTATTTTTAGCCCTGAACTTTGTGAAAAACAATCTTGGAACACAACTTACAAATACTCATTTTCATGAGCTTGTAAAAGTTGCTGTATGTAGCAGGATACCGCGTTTAATAGTATTGTGAAGTCAAAGCCCACTCATTATTTTTCTTACTGATATCAGACATATTTATTACAGCACATTCATTTACTGTTTTTTAATACAATTATGTATACAAATAAATTTTTTAAAAACTGTATTTGAGGTCTTGTTTTAAGATATACACAAATAATTGCATGCTTTTGTTTTGTCAAAAAGAAAAACGCATATCTTCAACTCGTTGTGGATCTTTAATTTGACAGATTTGACTGTAGTGGATCCTGGCCAAAATCCTTTGACCATCCTTGCTGTAGATAATATTAACTCATGATAATACTGCTCTAGGACAGTGCTACCTCGTGATAGTTAAAACTGCTAAAAAGTCTGTTGATGACTGGAGTGCCACACTCCAATTAAAATCTTAGCCATTAAAACCTTGTCAGCTTTTATTGGAATTATATATATATGTGGGGTATCGCATTCTCCTGCACATTTGTGTGCGCTTTGTGACTTCCTGCATTCACACACTTTCAATATACACATGCATGTTTATAGTAATAATATTGCAGCTGCTAGTACCGGACACCATTAGATAACACAGCAAGTGTTTGCTGATGAGTCATGTCTGGGTTTATAAATAGAATGAAAACATACAGATCTGTATATATGCTGTTGATAAGCAGGCAGCTTTTAGAAACGCACGTAGTTCAAAGGTCAACCTACAAATGCTTAAAATGTTCCAAAAATTTAAATTGTAATCACTGTTAAAGCAATCGTCAAGCTTTGCTCAGTAAATAATGCGTAACCATCCTAAGAACCAAACTGTTTCCTTACTTATATACTTTTAGAACAAATATAAAGACACAATTATAGAACAGTATCAATGTCTCTATGATCAGAGTGTGTCACACGAACAATAATTGACAAATTATATTTGATTAAAAGGTTAAGACTAAATCAGGTTCACAAGCTGATAATATGCGAGAGCATTGCTCATGGTTGCTAGCAGTTTTCAGCTCAAGTGATTTTAATGCAGATTTCCTCTAGTGACTTTTATTGTCAGTTATGATGATTTCATCATGATGTACAGCCTGCCATTAGAAACTTAGCTGTAAACTTACTAAAACACACAAACATATTAGCATGTTTTACCAATAAAGAAAACCTCAAAAATCAAGTCGATAGTTTTGTTATCTGAAGAGGCAGACGCGGTCAAAACTCTACTTACGACCACCCCAACATATGATTCTTACGACCACCCCCCATACGATTCTTATGACCACCCCAAAAGACAATTCTTACGACCACCCCAGCATACGATTCTTATGACCTCCCAACAGATGATTCTTACGACAACCCCAACATACGATTCTTACGACCACTCCAGCATACGATTCTTATAACCACCCCCAACAGATGATTCTTACGATAACCCCAACATACGATTCTTATATCATACGATGAAAAGTAGGAGCAAATATTTGATTCTACGCTCAAAGGATGTTTAAGACACAACGCTTGAACTTAATAAAAATGCAGTTTTATAAGTTAAATGAGAATGACTGCTGAAAACCAAAAAGAAAAAGCAAAGAATATTAAATTAAATATATAGAATTTTATTTAAACTTCTCTCTAGCTCTACTTCTACCTTCCCTCACGTGTCTCCAAAAGTTAAAAAAACAATAAAATATTTTTTTTATGTTATGTTGTTAATAAATTAATTAATCTTCTTACCTATAACTTAGTCTTTTCACATTTAATTTTTCACATAATCTTACGTATTATTAATAATAACAAGTGTAATGATTACCTGCAGTATTTATTGCGGAGCTAATAGTGGATTCCTGAGCTACGGTATAAGTTATATGAATTACAGTACATTACTATTAGAATACTTCTCCGATGTATGTTGATTTTACAAATCTTGTAAATCCTGAAAGAGATTATATTTGTATGCAGAAGTTGTTCGCCTGTAGCTATATAAATTTCACGCGTATCAGTATTTTAAAGTTTCGGTTTTAAACTACAATTAAATAAAATATAAATTATTAATATATTACCCTATATTTAATTTCAAATACTCAAGTATATTTAATATCAATATGTATTTATTAAATTTTATATAAATCTATAGCAAGCCGACATATATGGCTTCGTTAAAAGCCAAAAGATAACTCCTCTTATACCCTTTTTTCTGACAACTAAATGTCATAAAAAAGCTTCCTTCACAATATCAACAAATCTTTGTAGTCTTGCATTTATTTTTTGCATTAAAAGATTTTGTGAGTGACCATAGGCCCTACTTGAAACACTATTTGAATATGAGTTAATTGGGAGGACTTGTGTAATTATACATATACTTTATTTATAGCTCCTTAGATCAAAAGTTTGCTGGTGGTCCTCGGCACACCGTGAAGTCTTAGAAGTAAACGCTGGACCACCCAGGGTTATATTGTGGATCTTTTCAATATTTTATGCAATTTTTAAAATCCTAATTTAAACTTCTTTTTAATCTTTCTACCATTATTTTTTTAAATTTTAGCCAAAGGTCTATGATTTAACTTATAAAAAATCTCATATTTTTTTGCTGTTTTTATTAAAACTATTTTATTTAGTATGATAATTGATAATTTTTTATGGAAAATCATGCATGTATAGAGATATCAATATCTACAAATACAAAGTTGCCAATTTGGCTCAGTGAATCTTCAAATCATCGGCTATTTTTACCATAGATCATCCCTAAAATTATCTGGCCATCCGTGTGCTAGACTCGAAAATGAACTGTCTGTGAACAGCAAAAATATTATTCCGGAGGTCTTAGTAAACATTTACACCTGCCCGGATCTGACTGCGTCCCCTAAACTTAACGAGAAACCAAAGCTGTCATAACATTTCATCATACGGTTGTGTCGCAAGCGGCTGTTTACAAAGTAGAAGGCGTGATGGGCCCATCAGCTCTCAGCCCATTTTCATTAACAAAACTAAACAACAGAAACTCGCCATCAAAAAGTACAATAGAACAATAATCTCGCCTCGCTTGTAAGCCGAACTAATAAAAGATTTTTTACACAAAAAAGAATTACTGGCTGACAACTGTCTGTAAAACAATTGCATTAGTCTGCCGCAAGAGCCCGCGGTCGTGTTTCACAGAGAGAAATAAAACTCTATATGATTGTCATTTTGATATCTGAGATGAAAAAAGATATGAAACTGTCTTAGAAAGATCACGAGATGTTACACCGCTTGTCTCACTCGGGATTCCCAGATAATAACGTTACTTATTGTCCACCATTGTTTGAAATGATGCCTCTAGTAGCTCGAGGGTGAAAATGTAACAAGAAAATAATGAACACATAGAAATTTGACTCTTTCAAATATAGATTCAAGAAACTACAAAAGTCATTTCATTAACAACCATATTGTAAAGACTTTCTTTGGCAAGAGTTGTTTCTCAACTCAACAGCCTTCGTATTGCAGGAACCAAAGTATTTATTTCTAGCGGTATACCGGTTTTCTAAGACAATATACTTCCTTAAAGTTGGGCTTACAGAAAACTTTAGTGGATTTTATCAAAAAGTATCAGCAATTTTATCATTTGTGATTGTTTTTTATATTTGAGGTGATCTGACTGTCAGGATGTTTCTAGATTAAAATCGACAAAACTAGATCGCAGTTAAAACACTCAGAAGAAAAATAAATGCAAAATGATGCTACTAGCTATTGTTATTATTATTATTATTATATTACGCTCATGTAAAGTGAAAGTACAAATATGACATCTATAATAGTTACAAAGAGACCAACAGAATAGAGACGCATACCACTGCAACTTGAACGCAATAGCCGATATCAACTATAGCAACGAGTGATGTCATTTTGCATGTATTTTTCTGCTGCGTGTTTTAACTGCGATCTAGTTTTGTTGATTTTAATCTAGAAACATCCTGACAGTCAGACCACCTCAAACATCGAAAAAAATTGAAAATGATGGAAATGCACCGATAATTTTCCATAAAATCTACTAAACTGTGTGTGGGTTCATCAAAAAAAGCAATATTAGCAATTGTACAGTTTATATTATAAATGGAATAATAAATATTGACATATATAATTACCAAAGACAGCAGATTTTGATCATGCTTGTTTTATGACTATTGCTAACATTTCGTAATGTTTGTTGTTAGGCCTTTATAGACAGTTATATAATAATAAATAATCATTCTAGAGTATTTTTCCCTGCCCTGGATTGCTACATCAGCAGTGGCATTCTTGTTACATAATCACTTCATGATAAATCTAGAGGTCTGAGCCAATAGGATTCCGATAGCGCAACAATGTTGATTTAGCAGTGAATCAAGTTGCAACATTAGTGAGACAGAGTGGGGGAGTGCTAGTAGCCTAATAAAATGGGCGAGGAGAGAATCACAGGGAGTAAATCACATGCCAAACAAGGCATTCCTAATCCATCTCTAACTCTAGCATCATATTCTCTATCATGATTATCAGCCAGTTGTTGTTAGCATAAACAAACTTACCATCGCCGTTGCTATGGAGACAATATAAACATTAAATTGTGTCAGATTGTAAGGATAAAGTAATATAAGCAGTCAAATGAATTTAAATATGAAATACAAACAGTTATCTACATAAATTTTTAAAACAATTATTATTATACATATATACTATAGACGTGAGTGTGGAGGATATAGAGTTTATGGTCTATGATAATCAAGAATGATCAGTGAATGTCAACTGAAAGGGAAATTTAAAATTAAGAAATAAGCGTAACTTTAAGCTGAACTTAGAAATAAACTGAAGACCAATAACAAAATTAAATCGAAAAACCAACCACATCATGACAAGATTGAAAACGTAAAATAGCTTAATTTTGTTAAATAAGGTCAAATAAGGTCAGTCGAAACTCCAAAGTGCATGAGGTGCAATATACCACTAGTTATAACCTCAAGCAAGAGGTTTGTTTAAAACTGCTTGAGCACATGCCAACCACTTCAAGGCAAGGCTGATAACTATTTTCTACCCACTTGTGATTTCCTAGAAACAAACCACTATAAATCGGTTTCAATACAGACAAAGAGCTGACAATAATTACTTTGTGGCTGAAATATTATAACTACAGCAATAATAATTATTCATTGAAGAGAAGACAGCGCTGTCGTGGTGGTTCCATGCTTGACTTTATAATAGACATCCTAGTTTGAGTGCTTTTAGTACCACCGCTCCCTGATTTCATCATTGCTATAGGGTTGATTATGACATCCTGTACAATGAACCTATGTCTATTTTAGGATTGTCATGCGGTCATATGAAATATCATAGCATGACGTAGGGCAAACGCGTTCATATCGGGCATTGTTCATATCTAGACCATTTCTGTTCACGCTATTTCTTCCCCCCTTTCAATTTGATCAAAGTTATTAAAACAGCAAACAAAAGGGGCAAACAGATAAGAGTAATCAAACTAGTGTGTGATTTGTTAGTTTATGAATTACGGTACGCACCGGCTTGCGTTTTGCCTTATCAGACGGGTGTTTATGGCCTGTTTACTGAATGAGTCTTATAATGTTGGTTAGACATGTTTGACTAACTATGCCGACATATGATAAAACAGCCTCTTTTGAATGGTTGCTAGAACGGCAAAAACTAAAAAATTTGATTTCATATCTCATATTTTACGGTTGTTCAAAGAACATGTACGATTGCTTATCAGAAGCTGCGAATAGGCGACGAATTTGAAAAAAACCATGTATTCTTCAAGACCAAACTTGGTAGACTCGCTTCCAGGCCATGGTCACTTTTCAATTCATGTGTAGCAAATTTTAAGATCTAAACAAGGAGTAATAACGCTGCCATCGTTGTATGAGCAACACATCTATGGAATATAAGTATTAGTGTTAAGGCAAAAACACAGAAACAGTAGTAGAGTGGTAGAGTAGCAGTAGAACGTTTTCGTTGCGGAGACATGCATGTTTGTGAGCTTAAATTTCTTTACCTCCACTGGGGAGAATATTATCGATTTGGCTCCATCAGCAGTAAACGTTTCCATGATGTAGAAGTAGTCTCACAGTGAATGCCTTCACACAAATTTAACACAGCAAAATGACATCCAATGCGTTCTGATTTTACTGTTTCTATGGTTCAGAGGGGAAGCAACTTCAAACCCATTTAAAGCATGGATATACATTGAACGCCTATGCTGTGCCGATCATGCTGCCACTAATTAGCCAGTATTGATTGGATAGCAGTAAGCTTGTATTAACCCGTAATATAGTCACCGTAACAGCATTGTTCATGTCATAGCGTGACGTTGAATTACGTGGCATGCATATTTGCTCTGCCCTGTCTATTCCTATTACAGAACAAGATAGCTTACACAAAAGCCTAGCTTGGCACAATGATTGAGCAAAACTCATGGTTGACTTGCAAATCCGTTCAGCATGTGCCAAGCATTGACTTTTTATTTTGCACGTTTCATAAAATTCAGTTTTAAATGTTTTTGGAATAAAATACAACTTTCATAGCTATGGTGAATGATACTTTATTGAATTTTGGTCTAGCGATACTTAGTATAATTAATATTACGAAGGACATGAGCTTTTGGGGTCAAATGAGGGTCAAATGAAGCCCATGACATAATTACTATTTATTGAAGACATCAAATGCATCCATGTGCCAAGGATTAAAGCAGTAACTATAAAGATGCGTCCTAAACTGTTCACGGAAAACCCAGGAATTAGCCGACGACAGCAGAAGGACAAATATCTTTAGCCAATAGTAGTGTATGTACCAGAATCAGGGCAGTGAGTGCATGTATTGCAGGAACATCGAGCAGGAGTGTCGGAGTCACTCTCTGATGTTTCTCTTTCTTCGTTAATGCACAGTGGAACATCCGGCTGAACTGCATCCACTGCCAGCTCTAATCCAGCGGCCATCTTGCTTTTTCTGCAACACATAATTACCGCAGCTACAGAATTTTGTTAATGATTGAAGGGAACCTGTTAAAATGCATTTCAAAAACAACTATTTTCTAAAAAGATTGCTTGTAGTTAAATGTAGGAACAAGCTTAATCTGCTATGTAGAGTAGTTATTCAGCTCAGAGAGATGCGGACCAAGGAACAGATTCATGTTCCGGTGAATTGAACTTTCGTACAACATGTTGATGGCTGTTCCAAACACTTTTGAACTGCTCGCATCTTATTGGCTAATTATGTTATTAATGAGCACACTTTTTACATTTCAGAAACTACCATAAAATTCCAGTTAGTGCTGTGAATAGTTTCAGCGCTAAGATTTACTATAGCAGGAATTGAGTTCACCTGTTTTTAGCGATACTAGTGTTACAAAAAAATAATGCATCCACGGGAATCGAACTGGGATACTCAGCTTTGCAGCCAGGTACACTACCAACTGCACCCCTCAACCACCTTTACACGCCTATGAATAATTGTGCACATAGCTATTACATATGGCAATCTCTCACGGCGTACATGATGGCCAGGGTACTACTGAAAATAAAATGAGATTACCGAAAATGACCTTGAACTCATGATTTAGTTGGTTAATATACAGGCAGCATAAACGTTAATCAAAAGAAAATTTTTAAACAGAGTGATCATAACTGGTATTCATTTTGTTGGTCTCCATCTCACGAAAGTCAACACTTACCTTCAAAAATGTCACAACGAGGTCCTTTTTCTTTTGAACCACTCTTTTCTCAGACGAAAGGTCTAAAATTATAAACAACAGATAAGCAAGTTTGCAGCAAAAGAACACTTGCTCAATTGACACATTGGATTGAATAGCGAAGCTTCTCCATGCAAGTAAACAAGCCGACAAGCGTGTGCAAATGTTCGAGAATATGACCCAAACAACAAGTACATCGGCTGAAGTACTTATAACTATTGCATGGCTCACAGATTAACAAATATTTATCTTAAATGATATATTTTCAAGCTCATTGCTTGAACATGGTGAGGCCAGGTGGCAATGCGACACATTTAGGCCTGATGATGCAGCAATGATTATGCAGTTTCTCTCTCACACACCACACTCAAGGATAGAATATCTGCCACCATTTACAACATCAGCAGTTAGAGAGGCTAAATTCTTTACAACTGTCTACTAGTGGTCACACAGACCTTGGCAAAACTATTGTAGGTTAAGATTTTGGAAGGTTGAGATGATAATTGCGAGAGTACTAAATTTAGAGTTGATTACACCGAAGGAGGTGAAGGTCAGGTCAGGGTATAGCCAGTTTTTTGAAAACTTATCATGATTCTAAACACTCAGTGGAGAATTGTTGACTTTATCCACTCTCTATAGAGTTTTTTTTTTAATTGACTAATTTATGACTTTCGGTACAGACAGCATACTATATAAGCATTTTTTTAAATAAAAAATAATGAATTTCTTTTATTAAAACTTTTTTGGTGCTTAGAACTCATTACTTGTTAAAAAGCAATATAATGTACATGTATTACAATAGCTTATATTAAAATGCAATATGTTTATCAACAAACATAAACCTAAAACACCTTATTAATGAAATATTTGCTAAAATCATCTGACACTAAAAGTGTGGCTGGATTGTTTATGTGAGTAACTACAGTGTTCATCCCCCTGCAAGGTTCTATGTTCATTAGGAGTTGTCATCCCAAAACCATTAAACTTAACAGAAAGTTAAGGAACTGTGTCATGTAAAGTCATGTGAAACTTGGATTATGTAAAAATCAACTGATACTTTTTTATTTACATGTAAGTGTTTGATGAAGAAACAATTAGAATGTGCACATATTTACAGAAAACTACTACCGTATTAGAAAGCTACACAGAGGTAAGTGAATAGTTGCAAAAACTAGCTGAAAGGATACATAAAATGTTGGTTTTTGATAAAAGAAAAAGTGTGGACAATGCGTGTTTAGTTAGTCGAACTCTCTAATAATATTGCAGGAGAGCTCTTCTTGACCAACTCCTAACAACATATGGTGCGAGATCATTACATGCATCATCTGGTTCCGTTCCAGTCCATTGAAAGCATTCCACCATCGCGGAACTAAAGATATTCCAAAGGTGTCGGACCTCTGAGTCAAAACTTTTCCTTCGGCGAATAAATGTCATACAACTGATAGCCAGCGGTGGTGTTGTTCAGGATGAACTTACACAAAATTTCAGTTGATTTTATCAGAAAGTATCGGTATTTTTATGACTTGATATTGTTTTTGACGTTTGAGAAAGTTTTATGAGAAAGTATTTTTCTATCATTTGCGATTGTTTTTGATGTTTGAAGTCATCTGACTGTCAGGATGTTTCAAGATTAAAATCGATAAAACTTGATCGTGGTTAAACCACTCAGATTGAGCAAAAGTGTGATTATGGCATTTATAGTTGGAAAAAGACTGACAGAATAGAGATATGTAACACTACAAGTTAAACACAATAGCAGGTATCAATAACAAGAGAGCCAAGCAGCCGAGCAACTAGTCATATGATTTCGGAATGTATTTTCTTCTGAGCGTTTGAATCGCGATCAAGTTTTGCGATTTTAATCTCAAAACATATTGGCTGCAAGATCACCTCAAACATCAGAAGCAATAGAAAATGTTAAAAATACCGATACTTTATCATAAAATCTACTAACATTTTATGCAAGTTTATCTTTACAACAAACAGCACCGGCTAAGAAAAAAGTATTTTTCTAAAATAATTTACAGATGATGAACATGTAGGATTCTATCATTGACCACATACAGCTTAGTAGGCATGGTTCGACATGATGAGCTATAACACTTTTCATTCTTGTAAACTGGACAGTGAACGAAATAATGGAGACACATCGTCATCAAAAGGATTCAAAAGGAGGCTAGCAAAGCGTGAATATAATATACACTCAAATCCCTCATAATATTGAAATACAAGCCATGAAGCCTTTCAAATAACAGTTCCAAAATGTGCACTTGCAGCAAATACCAGGCATTCCCGAGCCCTGCAAACATCAGTACCCAGCTCAATACAACTACGGGATGGACGTGTATTCCAGTACAATGACATAGAATTCTTCCAACAACAAGAGATGGAAAGTTACTGATGTTAACATAAAGGGCTGTACGGTACCAATTAGAATGAGCAACTGCACGTTTTACGTAATGTTTACACATTACGCCGCTTGACCGGCGATAGTCACGTAAAGCTCAGCTGGCGATACCCTGAGTTGGTAATGTTTTGAGCGCTTGTACCAGAGACAAGCCAACTTTTCTTATGTGATGAAATGCTTCCCGGACAATAGTAAGCCCGGTGAACCAATTTTTTTAAATTTCCAAAGCTTTTTGTTATTGTGGGTTTTGTGTCTTTTTGGCTCTACTATTGCCGACAAAAAGGCCATTATTTGTTTAAAGTCTTGAGTGTCGATGTTAACTTTAAAGAGGGTACAACTGGGTAAAAAAATACTTACCAAAATTGCAAAAATTCTTTAGCAAAAATAGCAATAAAAATGCGCTTTTTAAGTAAGTAAAAATTCAAACCTCATTAAAAAAGGCTGTTGACACTTTCAAAACATACCGCAAAACCTCTATTTGAATGGCACTTCTATTTGAATAGCACCTCTATTTGACAGGCACCTCTATTTGAGAGCTACTATAAGAAAAAGGTTAAAAAATAGAGCGCCACCCTTTAATTGAACGCCACTCCGTTTGAGCGCCACTTTGACATTCTTTTATCTTTACGAACTTACAAGTGATCAGTAAAAAGTTGTTTAATGGTACCAATAATGACTCGGTTACATCAACAACAATTAATTATTTTGTTGTTACAGTTCGTATCAAAGTCCATTTTTAACTCCAATACTTTACGGTTTTTCGCTAAAACTTTGAAAGCAACACCATTGCAATTATAAATAACTGTATCAGGCTAATAGTAGTTCTTTGTTCACCGTGGTCTTGACCCTTCACCATATGTGGAATACCGTTTACTATTTACGAGAAAATTTGTACTAGTATTCTGACTACGACTTCTGCTTAACACGCATGTCCAAGATTACACATGGTTTTTCTTTATTTGCCCAATAAGTGTATTTTAAATGGCAACCCGTAAGAATTTTGCTCTGCTAAAAATTGCTTGGATGCTAATATCGATTAGCTCATCAGCGCAGAAAAGGAGCTGAGGTCAAAGACACTGTAGAAGGTATTGAATAGCTAGAAGATGTCGAAATGGTTCAAAACTAAAGCAACAATCAAAACGCAACAGGCCGAGCAAACAATGCAAATATTTGTGTTTCAAAAATGTTAATTTCTGTTTATGCATGTATTATAATTATGGTTTGTTTATGTTACTTATTCTTGAATAGGGTATATTTGTAGTATTTGATAGATTATTATTATTATACAAGTTATAAATTTGCAGATTTATAGCATATTATTCGATACTATCATTTTGGTTGTATAAAGCTTACAACGAATCAACACTCATAACTACCCTTCTATTTCACATGAAAATCTAGTTTTAGCTGCAAACTGTAGCAAACATATCAGTGAGTGCAATGAGCTTTCATGCAACATTGTTAAATATTGTTATAAAATAAATATATGCCTTCTAATTTAGAACAAAATTAAAAATTGAAAGCTCCAAAACATTACAACGCATGCTATAAGATCAACATAGGTTAATTGCGAGTAATAGATATCAACGGGTAGAGACATTACTCAGCATCCCAATATTAACTTAGAGATCTACGATAAGTTTGAGGTAAGTTAGCAAATTTCTTACATCCAACAAAGTTAAGGTCGCTCCAACGAAGGAGATTGCAAAATATGGGTGACATACGCTTCGCCTGTAAAAGGGTTAAATTTACTTTTCCAACATAATGACAAGCGATTTGAAAAGTACAACGCCACCCTCTATTTCAACGCCACCTCCAATTATGCTCCACTATAGGGAAGTGCCAATAGAGCGCCATGGCGTTCTAATAGAGGTTTTACGGTAGATTAAGAAAAATTATTCTAAGAAGAGCTCATATTATGCTAGATACTAACTATGTTTACACCAGTCAATGCCATTTGAAGCGAATTAGACCATAAGACAAAAACTGATATATAAAATTGAAATAATAAGTACAATCACCTTACTAGCCAGTGAAGCACCAGTCTGCCATTAATAACAAAGGTCGGTTCACCTATTGTTAGCAATAGATGTAGGAACAAACAAAAGCTCCGATGTCATCGGTGATTCATGTGAACGCTGTGGTCATATAGCATAAAATACTCGCTCATCCACGCAGAAATGTCTCGCCAAACAAGAGTTATCTGAGATGACGACCGATAAAAAATACTTAAACGGCTCAAAAAAGCATTTCAGGTACACTTCGGTGCATACGGTTCTCATTTCCTCTCTTTACAAAGAATGAACATTTACATGTGAGCGCTACTTTCCAGCCTCTGAAGAATGAGAGTTCTTAAATTATATTTCCATACGATGTGAATCATGCTACTTTAGGATGTAGCATACTCGACACTGGACAGTGAACCACACTCTAGTTTTCATAAACACTAGAGACCTTCGAACAACACATCTACGAATACAATCTAGGCCATTTGAATATTAGTTATTAATCCCAAATGAGCACATTATCAGAAATTAATATTTTGTACACACAGTGTTATTTAGAGGAATTGTTATAATAATAGATCAATAGTAAATATTCTTAAACGTTTGATAGACACTCCTAATCTTGACGAGCAAGAATAGGCCTACCGAGACTGCATACATATAATAGTTAATTTTTACTTAAAAACCAGTCGTGTCCCTCTGTCGGCAGCCACAGTTGGATGCTGGGAAAAATTGCATCGCAGGAGATTCAAACAGATACATTCATGCAAATGGTAGGCGTGTTTGGTGTAGCAGTCAAGCGCGCCTACCATTTGCACCACTCGGGCATTTGCCGTGCTTAGGAATAATTGTGCAAATACTTATTACACATGATGATCTCTCAAGGCTGACCGGACTGCCAGTGTACAAACACAGATAACTGTTTTTTACAAATTTTAAGCTATTCAAATCCTTATGAATGTGCAAGCTGATTTTAAATATTAAAAACTGGATAATTGGAACTTGGTAACTGTCGTTGTAAAACACAGCCTTTAGTAGAAACACTTACTCGCTTATATTATGGTACCCATTTCAGTTTCAGGTTGGTTATATATGTATATAATATATATATAATATATATATAATATATATAACATATATATATAATATATATATATATATATATATAGGACCTATATATATATAACAAACCTGAAACAAGTTTTATATACATGTGTATCTATATATAAATTCATTTTATATATAATAAAAAATGGATTTTTATATATAGGCCTAGTAAAAAATAGATTTTGATATTTAATGAAAAACAGATTTTTATATACATAAAAATTTATATATACATACATATATATACATATATATATATATATACATATATATATACATATATATATATATACATATATATATATACATATATATTTACATATACATATATACATATATATATATATATATATATATATATATATATATAAATGCATGTACATGTATATATACATGTATTTTTTTACTCTATATATAAAATACTTTATATATAGAGTATTTTTTGAATTCATCAGCCTGTTGAATGCGGATGCATAAAACTGCCAATAACCAAAGAAGATTGAGAAAGATAAGTAATTGTCAAGACTTGACTATTCATGAATTCCTGCTCTATTGACTTGTATAGCCCTGAGAGCTTAGTCATTCCTAGTTTATTTACTTGTATGCATAACTATGTATACCAATTATTGTTTTTATATATAAATAAAAAATGCTGTTTATTGTTACTACAAGGATGTCTCATACGAGTCTAGCGGCGGTCGTATGCCTAGACCTCATTCATACCGTAACATACATTACTGTTGTATGATGAGTGAGCTCTAGGTTTGAGACATGCCGATAGACCCTTACGAAATGGCATTGCACTAAGAATAAATGTCAGCGTTCTGTATATCTTTACTAAAATGAGAACCGTGTCTGTCCAACAAAAGACACAGTTGAAAGTTGGGAAAAGGATTCCACTGCACAGGATTCGAACTCACAACCATCTGCTTTGAAGACTAACACACTAACCATTGCACCAATGATTTAAATTCTGTGGAGTAGAATTATTGTGCATATAAAGCACAGAGAATAACTCTGTGCTTTATTGGCACACCTGATGATCACTCACAGTACACTAGACTATCAGGGTACTAGCCTTTACTATAACAACAGTTGTGCTTGTCCATCCATTCAAAGCCATGGTTGGAGATTGAAAAAAAGATTGGGCCATAGGAGATTTGAGCACATAACATACAAAAACAATAATTTTATTTTTCTTTACTAGCATCAAGTGCTTTACATAAAACCACAAATTTGAAACCATTTGTCTATATATAACAATAGTCAAAGGATATCAGCCGCTTCCGCTATATTTTTAGGTAACTGTTTACGCTAACTACTGACTAAATATTTTCTATTCCAAAATCCGGCACTGAAACTGATGAGCATCAGAGACTAGCTGCAAATAAAGATTTCAACCTCAGCTGATACCGTTTAGAGATGGGAACAAAAAACATGTCGGTATACTAGACCTGAATTTGAAGAGCACTTAGGAGAAGGCATTATTCTATATAATAGAGAATATGGACTAGAGTAAACAAACATTCTATAAGAACAAAGAGTAACCCACCAGCTTTTGCAGCTGTATATTACCCAAAACCGCCCCACTTATCATCTAGAAACATTTTATTACAAAACTTAGCAAGAGGTTCAGCAATCCCTCACTCACACCGGTTCATCAGACCGGCGCCTCCACCGATAACTAAGAATCCGGAAAATCGAAACCAATTTTAAAAGTCACTCTTTTATTAACCATTAGCATTTTCCTTTTTTTAGTTTCATTAGACAATTTTTAGGGTCAAGTTCGCTTAAGAAGCATGATGAAGTGTGCCGGAAGCACTTTGCACTTTTATATTTCACAAAACTTAACAAGAAAGTGTGAGCTGCGACGGCTCCTAGCTCAAATTTGCATGTGGAAGGATCTCACTGGACCAGGGTGTGAGAGAGATTTATGTATTTCAATTTTTTTTGTAATCGTTATTTATTTTCATAAGTTTTAATAAACGGTTTTTTACATTGCGGAGAACTGAAGCCATGAGAGAAGAACCGTAAATAAAGAGGCTTTACTGTACATGCATTCTTAACAACAATGTGACACGCATGACAGTACAAGACATATAAGATGACACTATCAGCCCACAATTGAAGGCTGCACCTGAGGGCTACAGGTACTTGTTCACCGTGCAGTGCTACATTGTGTGTATATGTGGCTTGAGCAGGTGATTTGGTTTGAGATAATAAACTTTGTGTCGTGTCAATGCAAGAAGATTTGGCAGAGATTCTACTGTGAGTTTTAAAGATAAGCATAACCTTTTGTCCTCGAGCAATCTGATGATACAAAAGTTTAGATCAATTCATTGATAGGCTGGGGCGCTTGAATCTATTTGAGCAAGTTCCCATGATTCATTGTGTATTTTAAATATCAATATCTTTACTGTGCGGCTTTTAATATACATGTATTAATGTCGGGTAGTATTTTTGTGGAAATTTTATTTCATTATCATATATAATAATTAGGTCATTAATTAATACCATGTTATTATTATTTTATATGAAAACTGATTTGCTTGTGCTACTACAAAAAAGATTATCCTATGCTATTGTAGTCAGTTTTAAGACTTCCGGAGACTGCTGTGATGGTTTCACTTTTAGTTGAACGTTTCAAAGAATAGAAAATCTTCTGAGGAACAATATGAGATCTAAGGTCGATTGGTCGATTTCTCGACCTACTATATAAGAGATAGTAAGGTCCTGGTAGTGCAGAGTGGTGGTAAAACAGAAAAACCCAAATGATGTCACAAAACGATGGGTTTTTAATTAATACTTTTTGGTCATGACTATGTTTGGTTTCTAAAAGCCATGCAAGAGTTCTAACAAGTTAATATTTTTCTTTTTAGTTTGTCGATATCTCCAATATTTACTAGATGTAACATTGTAGACATACGCAACTTCGTTTTTGGCAATTGATTTTTGTTTAAAACAAAGCATTAAAATAGTAGAATTGTCGTAATGATGCTATCTATGTTTAATCTTTTCATTTGTGGTAAACAACCCAAATTCAAAGTTACATACAAAAGGCAAGAAAAACAATTTAATTTACAAAAACCAAAATTTAAAAAACCAGAATTCTTATTCCTTTTATTCATATAAACAACAAAATGCCTAGCGTTCAACAACTTCAGCAGTTGAGAGCACATGCTACAAGATTCTTTATATCTGACTGCAGCAGTAGACTAATCAAATTAAACAGATTTGCAAGGCTTTGTCTTGTTGCGAGCTGGCTACAATTCTATGAACTCGTAGCAAGCCTCCTATCTATAGTCATCAAAAGATTTCACTTTATGGCTCAAGCAACACAGCATCTCTCCTTTTTTATACCATGCAAAGCATAAGACAGTCTGTATGTAACATTCAAATACATTGAAAACTACCTGCAATTCATAGACATCCATATAATAAACTAAGTATAGATTCAAAGTTAGGCAAAGACATCACTGTTGATTTGTAAAAGATTAGTGAGTTTGTGCTGTTGATTTCTTCAAATTTGAAAAAAATATTTGTAATAGAGAAACTAAAATAGTCAAACTATCTCCCCATATCATTACGAATTATACTATTCCACTATTACAATACGTGTATTTCTAAAAATCAAAGATTATCAAAATTTAATTTCAAGTTCTACGGGGAAACAAATTTATGGAGTAGCTATGCAGACACAACAAGTGGAAGATCTGTTGTTTAATGGCACCAAAATATAATAAGAGCCTTAATTTTTTTGTAATTTTTGCTATATACACTTACGTGAACTGTGTAGGCAGCAATAAAAATTCTTAGTCAGCAGTAATTGAACAGAAAGTTAACAGCGTCAAAATTTAACCTAGCTCTGCTAAATATATCTAAATCATTTTATTGGTAGTCAACTCTATTATAATAAGCACATTATAACTTTTTTTACAACAGTTATACTTTGTATATCTTTTCATGTTCACAACAGTTTATTTTCTTATCTATTTTTAATAGACTTTACATTGACTTCACACAGTTTAGATTAGTTTAGACTTCACATTAGATGACTATTGAACAAAGCTGATGAACATTTTAATATAATATCAAATGACAATTCTTCAACGAAGCTCTATTCACTTCGCTTTTGCTCTTATGGAAGTGTCTGAGCTAGTCAGTTAAAAAATTTTAGCTGGAGGTTCTACGAAAAACTGAAAATTTGTTTGACACAATATAGAATAATTGAACATCTGTTTCAATAACCCTTTTATCAAATACAAGACAAGGTAGACAACCAGTAAAACCGATACGACCGTTTATGAAAACATCTAAATATGTTTTACTCAGGAATAACTAGAACTTTATCACGTTCTACTTACCTAATTATGTTTAGTTTGAAAGTCAACACATTACATAAAGTGCGACAAAGCTGGTATATTTAACTACTCGACAATACAGTCTAAATTGTTCTACGTTCCATGTGCGCGTTTTATATACAATGCACCATCTTCCTTCGTCTCTAGCGAAGCTTCTTTTTAATGTAGCGATCTCTTTATTTATTGGTTATCGGTCTCTTAGTATATGATGGAGATAACATTTTTGTTATCATTTTCTGTAATTAAATATAGAAAGGTCTGCTACACTCCTCACACCATGACCAAGACCTTAAACTATTACAGCGCGTAAAGTATTACTCTTTACAAAGTAAACATTGATTGTAACCTACAATCTGAGAACAACAGCTGGGACGATTACAAAGCACAACGATAAAATTGAACAAGGGACCGAGCTAGCGCGAGTAAATTATTTCACCATCCTTTTACTGAGCGGAAATTGTGTTATGCAGTCATTTTTACAGTTTCAACATACGGTTATTTATTTATTACGTTTGAAGTTGGAATGTTTCCGAGCTACTAGAGGGACACTACTTGTTGGTTATTTTAGTTATTAGGATGTATGTACACATATATTCAGTTATTTAATGAATTCTGATCAACGTGTCATACGAACGTTTTGCTGTATCTGCTGTAATGTCTGGTGTAAGTAAGCGATTTAAAAATGTGAAGATATGGGGTGTTTTGTAAACTGATTGAATCTACTGAACGATCTGTTAAACAGATTTTGTAATAAATTATAATCGCATTAGTATTTATTATAAAAATGACACTATCTTATACTAATCGGAGACTAGTATGTAAGGGAAACAGTCCCAACATCGTCAAGTCCGAACCTAGACGAGTCCCAATCTCGACAAAGGTTGGTCCGAATTTAGACAAAAGGTTGGTCTGGATATCGGCAATTTATGCTGTACTGTACCACAACCAATATCACGGTGATAGAAGAAAATTTACACACACAAACTAGAAATAGCCTCCAGTGGTTATCTGATGAAGTACATAGGCCAAAGCTGAACGAGTTTTAAATTGATAGTATGCCTTTACATAGTCATTATCATAATGGTGATACCACAATTGTAAATGAACTGCTCAAAAGAGGACATTGAGAAAATCAATGAACACAAGAAAATAATAAGACTAGACTGTAAGACTATAAACTTCCATAAATAAAATAATAATGCAAAAATATGATAATTATAATATTAATAAATTTACTTATCATTATAATAAGATTGGGACCAACCGCTGTCAAGATCAACCGTTGTCGATAATCAAACTTGTCGAGCTTCAAACCCGTCGAGGTTCGGAGTTTAATCTGTATGTAATTGCATCGGTTGCTGACATGAGATATATTAATGGTTTAAATGAACTACTTGAAGACCAACAATTAGATCATATTTATACGACATTGTCTGCAGTAATTCTACACAAGAGTACAGACATCTATAGAATTTTAGATGCAGAAAAAAGGCACGAAAATGTTATTGGTCACTTGAAAGCCTTTTTGGTGTTTCGGACTGTGCAGTGGCGCTGAAGTAGATTACATTGTGCTTCTGTTGTAGTATGTTTTTTCTTATAATAGCAGTAGAGCACTTGTGTAAAAATGCTATTGTGCCCCTGTTTAAATGGTTCCATAATATTGATAACTGAAGTTCTTTCATAACGTTAAAAGCGCAAGATAGTATTAATAACATTGGCACTGTTAGTGTCTGTCTAACTGTAAACTAAAACATTACTCACACAGTAATCAGCTTCAAATAACTTACAAATTCTGTCAGCTACACATATGTGAACATTTTTCTTTAAGTCAGTGTAGCGCAATAGTTTTGGGGCGTTATGGCTTCTTTTTATATTCTGATATACGCGCTATTCAATTTAAACCTTTGCTGATGATACATTCAAAAGGGAGTGTTGATAAAATCAGGTGTATTAATAGAAAAAATAATATGATATTAAAATAGATTATCTTAGCGTCATACCATAGTTTATAATTGCTGGCATCGGCAGAGAACGAGTTGAATTTGTTAGCAATACATATATAAATTAGGTTCCCATAAAAGCACTCGCTGCTCTATTAGGAAGCGTTGTTTTTTCTTGATTATCATTTAGCTATCTTTAACATTTATTTATCTTAATTAAACAAGAAATTCTTAAAATATTAGGTATAAAGCATAGCAAGATAATTATTCAAAAAATACTTCAGCTAGCCGAGTTGACAGCTACATTGTAGTATTAATAGCAATACTGGGTTCATTATAGACTTGACTAATTGATTTGACGAGGGCATTCTGAATTGTTAAATATATTATATAAATTGCTATTGAAATTCTATTGCATTGGATTTAAATATGGTTGTCCATTCTGTAATTTTGTTGAAAACTGCGTACATTTTGTCATTGCCATACCTTCCTT